>NC_064638.1:574531005-574831005 GCF_023864345.2 Schistocerca serialis cubense
TGACAAACCCTCCCTACAGCACTGTCACTGATTTAATTTGCAATTCACCAGAAGTAGGAGGGTGCTATACCCACTACATTCCACATCTCATGAAGGAACACAGCATGCTGACTCCATAACCTGTTCAGCGAAGACTGTTCCACACCAATTTTACTCACAGCAACCATCCAAGTGCACAAGATCCCTCCAGATACGCGAATGTCTATAAGGTTAGCACCCTTTATCGATGTATAGGAGATAAGAGGGTGCTATGATGATATAACAGATGGTTAAGAAGAAACACGTGGTTTGTGCATGATGGGGCTACAGATGGATGGAGTTTGAAACATTTTATGTAAATCAACTGTGCTGTCAATTCTAAAGAAGTATTCTAGTGTCTTGGGTCAGTACCAAGAAGGTATTGGCAAGACAGAAATGATCATAGAACATAAACACTTGCACTCCTATGGCTACACAGTTCTGCACTTAAACACGCTATAATGTTAACGCCATATTAGACATGTGGAGTGCAATGCTCTTAATACTCCAATGCATGACATACATCCACCTTGCAAGTCTTCTATCCCACTCACTGCGGTGATAAACTTTAAGATGATATAACTACTTCCTTCTACACCAAAGAAAAAGATAAAGTCTTGGTGATACATGCACAATATAGCTTTCCGGAGGCGTATAGCACGCACTGTTCACATCCGTTTATGGTTCAGAAATTGTTCTATGGTTCATCAGTTGTATAAAATGATCATCAGCAGCAGAGAATGTCTCTTACAAGGAAACAGACAAAGGTACAGCAGCAGTGTTTGACATGTTAATTTCCACACCATGCTGCACTAATTCCTTAAACAGGATAACTGCCAAGCAAATGTATATGTACAATTTGCAGCACCTGACAAACAACTGTCACAAGCTTAGAATCACTGCAGTTATGAAACTGAAGACGTGATTTATGTCCAATGGGGTACTTCATATACATATTCATTCATCTAGAGAGGGTGTTGAAACGGGGTTTCCATCAATGGACATGATTCGTCACAAATGTGTTGGAAGCCCTCTGCTGACTGTGATAATGGAGACATTTGCTATTAATGATGGCAGGTAGATAGCACTCTAAGTCACACACATAACACACAGCTATATATAAGTCGATCTCAAGTTACATCACACACAACTGATGCACCCCTAGAGAACAGCGAAAAAAATGGCTAAATGCGTGATAAATGACCTGCAGCAACATCTACCCTCTCTCTAGACTGCATCATTAGTCTACCATTAAATCATACCTCATTACAAACCGTCTCAACCGATCACTTCATCCACTTTCTATCATCCTTTAACGCAGATCCATGTTATTTAGAGGCAAATTGTTCTGTTTTCCAGGAAAGTATCAAAGAAAGCAGTCAACTCGCATGTATCACCATTATGTAAGGGTCTACAGGTTGCACACGGCCATACAGTACGTCGTAACACGCGCTCGCCAGCCGACCTATCTCGAATGCTGACAATTTGCTTGGTCAGTACACATGAGTCTGGCTGCAGTGCGACCCAGGGAGTAAGCCACTGGCCGCCGTCTGCAGCGCGCTGTATTAACTAGCGTGGCCTCGGGCGCGAATATGTCTCTTTTTCTTAGCTCACCATGGAGCCTCTCGATACGACCCTGACTAGGATGTCAGATACAGTGATGATGGGTGCGCGTAGCGTGCATTTTTTATAATCACCCTTTGTTAATTTCTTTGTTAATAACATCTTTCACGGTGATGGGGTAGCAGATATCTGGATGTTCCACTTTGAAGAGACGAAGAGCATTGATTCCTTATATTGCAGCCATGTACGTGATCACTGTTTCGGTGCTCCCCATCCCTAGAATGCGTTGTTCCTGCCAAGGCTCTCTACATGTCAGACAAGTGGTATCAATCAGTCACTGTGTGGTAATGAAGATCGTATGAGTGGACATATGAGGTGAAAAGGACACTGTCGACTGGGCTACTGTACTGTAATAAACACCACAGACGAGACGGAGTGGCCGAGCGGTTCTAGACGCTACAGTCTGGAACCGCGCGACCGCTACGGTCGCAGGTTCGAACCCTGCCTCGGGCATGGATGTGTGTGATGTCCTTAGGTTAGTTAGGTTTAAGTAGTTCTAAGTTCTGGGGGACTGATGACCTCAGAAGTTAAGTCCCATAGTGCTCAGAGCCATTTTTGAAACTTACTTCTCGGTGTTCACGTATTGCCGTACCTCAAGGACCCACCGCTTACAAATCCTGGCAAATCTTTCGTCTAATTATCATCCGGGGCAACAACACAAACAACCCCCATACAGAAGTGGTGTCAGCATGGGGATAATTATGGAAAATCTACAGTCCTGAAGAGGTGCAGCACAACATGAATTTCGAGCAGCAGCAGCTGCGTGAACATCTTCCGAC
This sequence comes from Schistocerca serialis cubense, assembly GCF_023864345.2. Taxonomy (NCBI): domain Eukaryota; kingdom Metazoa; phylum Arthropoda; class Insecta; order Orthoptera; family Acrididae; genus Schistocerca; species Schistocerca serialis. The sequence goes on from NC_064638.1 coordinate 574,533,426, forward strand.
TATGCGGGTACATCAAACGCTGGAATTCAGGTTGGTCTACTCCAGTTTGGCTAGAGTACGAACGGCAATGAGTGACTCATTGGCGTTAAATTAGACGAAATGTTGCAATCCAGTCAGAGTAACGTTGTCAATCTATACACTGCTATTAATGAACTGCAAGAAGAGATTCGGCAGTTAAAAGTGGAAAGAAACGAGCGTAACATTCCGAAAGACTTGTCAAATGATAGTTCATGCAGTACAGGTACAACTGCAATAAAGAATTTTTCATTATTGCCATCAGTACCACTGTTTAGCGGGAAATCCGAAGACGACGTGAAAGCGTTTTTTTAGTTAACTTGCAGGTGCCGCCTGTTAGGATCCTGGACAGATTTCGATAAGCTAGTGGTTGCCAAATTAAGAATTCAGGGAGCAGCACAAGATTTCATCAGCACGGACCCAACTTGCATGAAAACATAAGATTACAATGAGTTTAGAACGATTGTTGTTCAGATATTTAAACGTAAAAACGAGATCGGATTTTACAGAGAGCAGCTTCACAGTTTGCGAATGCGACGAGACGAATCTTTCGAGCAGTTTGCCGACAGAACTCGAAACATCAACGCATTCAACGCATTCAGTTGTTCGAAGCCGACCATAGAGCCTTGGACACAATCATTCATGGGTTGCGCGGAGGAGAAGTAAGCAAGGCTGTTAGATTGGCACGATGTAAAACGTTTCTGGAAGCAGTAGAAGCAGTTGTTGGTTTCGTTGAAGTACTAAGACGACAGAATGAGATGCAGAAACAACAGTACAGTGCTACAGATGCAGTAAGCTGGGTCACAAGCGTAAGGATTGTTAATAGAATCGAACCTGCTATCATTGCGGGATGCAGGGTCATGTTTCGAGAGATAGTCGCAACAAGACGAAAGGTAATGCGAACAACAGACAATCTGCCAGATCTTTAAACGAGTACGGGGACGTACGGGCCACCACTCCGTCTGCCCCTTGTCAGAGACAGTGATTCCTGTTAGTTTCAGTGAAAATCAGACCGGAAATGAATTCGTGGTAGGTGCTGTATATCGTGGGAGAAACATCAAACTACTTATTGACACAGGAGCACAGACCTCATTAATGTGGTGTCGCGTAGATAAACGGGATAAATTGAAACCGCCGCTATTAAAAGTGCGAGGGTGAAACGGAGGAAAGCTACGTCAACTATGGAGAAGTTGACGTAGAATTAATTCTTAGCCAAGGCCAAGATGAAGGTGAAAATAAGAATAAAGATAAATACACAGCAAGGTTGCAAGTAGTTTCAAATAACGAAACGCGTTATGACGGTGTACTTGGATTTGAATTCTTGTCCGCTAACGAGGCAGAGATATTTGTCGCAGAAAGAAAAATCAGGCTAGGCCGTAGCAACTAAAATCTGGAAAATCGTTCTTCAGATCGTACTCAAAGGAGCAGCAATACTGACGTCGTGGGAATGGACTGGCCAAACGATGGATCAGTTCAAACCGTCCGAGTCGATGTACAAATTGATCAGCCTCAGCAAATTCCCAAGGGAGCAGGAAAGACAATCTACGTTGAACTTAAGGCATCCCGATGCAAGGAAGGAACTTTGTTATTAATCGAGCGATCCGAGAAAAGCGAGTTCAAATGGCTCTGAGCACTATGGGACTTAACATGTGAGGTCATCAGTCCCCTAGAACTTATAACTACTTAAACCTAACTAACCTAAGGACATCACGCACATCCATGCCCAAGACAGGATTCGAACCTGCGCGGTTCCAGACTGAAGCGCCTAGAACCGCTCGGCCACAACGGCCAGCGAAAAGTGAGTTACTGGATTAATGCACTGTTATGTTGCTACGAGGGCAGTTCAATAAGTAATGCAACACATTTTTTTTTTCTGAAGCGGGGGTTGTTTTATTCAGCATTGAAATACACCAGGTTATTCCCCAATCTTTTAGCTACACAACACTATTTTTCAACGTAATCTCCATTCAATGCTACGGCCTTACGCCACCTTGAAATGAGGGCCTGTATGCCTGCACGGTACCATTCCACTGGTCGATGTCGGAGCCAACGTCGTACTGCATCAATAACTTCTTCATCATCCGCATAGTGCCTCCCACGGATTGCGTCCTTCATTGGGCCAAACATATGGAAATCCGACGGTGCGAGATCGGGGCTGTAGGGTGCATGAGGAAGAACAGTCCACTGAAGTTTTGTGAGCTCCTCTCGGGTGCGAAGACTTGTGTGAGGTCTTGCGTTGTCATGAAGAAGGAGAAGTTCGTTCAGATTTTTGTGCCTACAAACACGCTGAAGTCGTTTCTTCAATTTCTGAAGAGTAGCACAATACACTTCAGAGTTGATCGTTTGACCATGGGGAAGGAAATCGAACAGAATAACCCCTTCAGCGTCCCAGAAGACTGTAACCATGACTTTACCGGCTGAGTGTATGGCTTTAAACTTTTTCTTGGTAGGGGAGTGGGTGTGGCGCCACTCCATTGATTGCCGTTTTGTTTCAGGTTCGAAGTGATGAACCCATGTTTCATCGCCTGTAACAATCTTTGACAAGAAATTGTCACCCTCAGCCACATGACGAGCAAGCAATTCCGCACAGATGGTTCTCCTTTGCTTTTTATGGTGTTCGGTTAGACAACGAGGGACCCAGCAGGAACAAACCTTTGAATATCCCAACTGGTGAACAACTGTGACAGCACTACCAACAGAGATGTCAAGTTGAGCACTGAGTTGTTTGATGGTGATCCGTCGATCATCTCGAACGAGTGTGTTCGCACGCTCCGCCATTGCAGGAGTCACAGCTGTGCACGGCCGGCCCGCACGCGGGAGATCGGACAGTCTTGCTTGACCTTGCGGCGATGATGACACACGCTTTGCCCAACGACTCACCGTGCTTTTGTCCACTGCCAGATCACCGTAGACATTCTGCAAGCGCCTATGAATATCTGAGATGCCCTGGTTTTCCGCCAAAAGAAACTCGATCACTGCCCGTTGTTTGCAACGCACATCCGTTACAGACGCCATTTTAACAGCTCCGTACAGCGCTGCCACCTGTCGGAAGTCAATGAAACTATACGAGACGAAGCGGGAATGTTTGAAAATATTCCACAAGAAATTTCCGGTTTTTTCAACCAAAATTGGCCGAGAAAAAAAATGTGTTGCATTACTTATTGAACTGCCCTCGTAGAATTGTAGGTGTCTCTACAATGGCGAGACAGAATACTGCAAAAGTCCAGATTACAATAACGAATACGAGCAATGAGGATGTTGTTTTTCCACGAGGAACGAAAGTTGCTGAAGTGTCGAGTGTAAGTAAAAGTGACGTAATACAGATTCCAGATGAGGTAATAAAAGCTGCAGTTATAAACATAGATTTTTGTAACAGTACCGCAAAATTGCAACGAGGAGACGAATTTAATAATGAACTGAAGCGCACGATTTGGAAGAAGATAGAACATTTGGCAGCTGATAAACAAAAGATGTCAGCGCCTGTTTAGTTAAAGTGTACAGATTTATTCCGAGAACGTGCAAATTTACCTGTCATTCATTTAGTTCAGCATCGTATTCATACAGGGAATGCTGCCCTAATCACACAGAAACCTTACCGAATACCATATAGTGAAAGAGAGTTGGTAGAAGACATGGTTAAAGAACAATTAGAAGCCGGAATTATAAAACCAAGAGATCCTTCAGACCCGCCGTGATATTCGCCTGTTGTAATTGTAAAGAAGAAATCAATTTCTGGAGAACCACAGTTCTTGTGTTTATTACCGATCTTTGAATGCTGCAACCACACCCGACATTTACCCCATACCAAATTTAGTGGAAACCTTGGATTACTTGGGCACATGTCGAATTTTTTCAGTATGTGATTTAACAAGTGGTTATCACCAGTTAACAGTGCATCCAGATGATCAAGCAAAAACTTCGTTTGTAACAGCAACAGAAGTATACAAGTATCTTCGTATGCCGTTTGGACTACGTAATGCTCCAGCTACATTCCAACGCAAGATGGATTAAGTTTTACGGTCATCCTAACACAAGCAGTTGTTTACCTTGATGATGTAATAATTTTTGGTGAAAACGTGAAGCAGCACACTGAGAGACTACAAGCTGCTTCTGAGCATATAAGAAGAGCAAACCTGTCTTTATCAATAGGTAAATGTCATTTTCCACCAAGTAAAGTTAACTATCTTGATCATGCTATAATCAGTGAAGGTGTTCGACCTGATCCAAAATTAACTGAAGATGCAAAGAATTTTCCTGAACCACAGAGTTTGAAAGAACTACAATCATTCTTGGGATCGTCAAATTTCTACAGATAATTTATAGCCGGTTATGCGAATGTAGCATGTCCAATGACACAGCTACTGAAGAAAGGAGCCACATTTAATTGGTCAACAGAGTGCAAAAAGGCAACGGAAGAACTTCAAACTGGTCTAACCACAGTTCCACTGTTAGCCTATCCGGATTTCAGTAAACCTTTTACTCTTTCAACGTCGCATCCAATTTTGCCATAGGTGCAATCTTGTCTCAAGAAGTTGATGGTCATGAACATCCAATCTCATTTGCTTCCAAGCAATTAAACAAAGCAGAATGTTATTATACTACCACTGAGAAGGAGCTTTGTGCTTTGGTTTTTGGTATAACACGTAACATATGTTTCTTAACAGGAAGAGAATTTACAGTTATTACAGATCAAGCCGCACTTAATGGTTATTGAGCTTAAATAATGCAAGTTCCAGATTACCAAGATTTATCAATTTAAGGTTATTCACCGATCTGGTAAACAACATGTGAATGCTGATGCAATGAGTCGAAACATCAATGTTAGTGTTACAATAAATCGAGAAGAAGAGTTAAAGGCAGCTCAAGAAGAAGATCCACAATGCAAATTATGAAAAAATTATCAACGTTTTGTCAAAATAGATGGATTATTGTACAAAATCACTAGTAAAGGAAACTGATTAATTATTCCAGAAAGCCTGAAAGAGCAAATCACGAGAGAACAACACGATTCTTTATTATCAGGACATTGCAGTAAAAAAGCACCAAACATTAAAACAGCCTAAATGTTTTGGTGAGTGAGCCGACCCTGTGTGGCCGAGCAGTTCTAGGCGCTTCAGTCTGGTACCGCGCAACTGTTACAGTCGCAGGTTCAAATCCTGCCTCGAGTATGGATGTGTGTGATGTCCTTAAGCTAGTTAGCTAGTTAGGTTTAAGTAGTTCTAAGTTCTAGGTGACTGATGACCTCAGATGTTGAGTTCCATAGTGCTCAGAGCCATTTGAACCATTTTGGCGGCCGAGCCGCAAAACTGAAGTTTTCGAGTTTGTTTCACAATGTGATTCCCGTAACAGACGGAATAACGTAGGAAAAAGTAGAGCACCATTGCAAGAACTGTCAGAGACAAGTGAACCATTTGAACGAGTAGGACTAGATGTCGTAGGACCATTGCCGAAGACTAAACATGTAAACAAATACATATTGACAACGTTAGATCATTTCTCTAGATACCTTCTCATGATACCAATACCTTGTTGGAGCGCTGAGACTATAGCTAAAGTTTTTGTAAAAGAATGAATTCTTAAGTTTGGATCACCCTGAAGGAAATGGAAGAGTCGAGCGAGTCCACAGAACAATTATTAAAATGGGTAGCCATTATGTGTGCAGCAAACACGACAATCGGGATGTCTGTTTACCATACTTGGTAAGTTGTTACAATGCCAAAATGCACAGCTCAACTGGTCTAAGTCCATATGAGATCATCTACGGAAAAAGAATGCATTCACCCTTGGACTTTGCACGATCGACTGCTGGAATCAGCAATGAACACATAAGGGATCTAGCACGCAAGCTAAAGGAAGCATGGAGGGGAGCGAAACAGTGGAATCATCACTCCTTTCTTCAGCAAGCAAGACAACACGATCGCCAAGCAGCAGTGCCACAGTATCGAGTTGGAGATCTTGTGTATCTGAGCAACGTGGTGTTAAAAAAGAGTAAAGTCAAAAAGTTTAAGAAGTTTTGGAAAGGACCATATCCAATCTTGGAGGTGTTGTCGTCAGTCACTCTTAAGCTCCAACTTCCCTTTCGTTCGATTGTCGTTCATGTCAATCGTGTAAAGCCATTTCTGGCTAGATTTCCTGTAGTTTCGCAAGACGACGAGGACCGACCGAGAGGCAGGCCTGCTGTTCTCAAACCCAGGAAGTGAAAATCGCGAGGTCGCAGTCCAGACTTCGAGGCTGAGGCATCGCCACTTTCCGAGCGATCCTGTTCCAGACACTCCTAAAATCTGTGTAGCGTGTGAGACTGCAATGTGTGTGTTTATTTCAGCCATGTGCTTATGTGGATGTGTTGTGAAAATTTAGTATTGAAGCTATTGCACAAGTGCACAAGTGAAACTAAACCTTTTATTCCACAGGTTACCTCAAGAAACTCATTTATTTTATGTTCATTGTTAACTCTAGTCTTTAGAATTAATTAACCATGTTCATTCTTATTCTAATGTTTGCTATGATAGCGAATTCTACTAATGCAGTAGTAATAGTACCACAGAGTACAGGTGTTTTTTTTGAACCACGATCAGACATTGTAGTTTCAACAAGTAATGCAAAACTTGTCCTCATATACAATCTGAGTGAAATTCAGCAGCAGTTCAATTCTGTAAAGAAGAAAATTGATCTTATTCGTTCTGTTAAGGGTAATGATACAATTTTGGAAACGGGTACATCTTGGTATAATAACTGGATCACAGCCAAAATGCAGGTAGAGTCTACATTTGCTAATTAAGAACAAGAGATTTACTGTTTTTTAAAGCTTTTGCCACATAAAACCTTAATTAGACATAAATGAGCCTGGTTTGATTTTGGAGGGAGTATCCTTCGTAATATACAGGGTGATTCAAAAAGAATACCACAACTTTAAAAATGTGTATTTAATGAAAGAAACATAATATAACCTTCTGTTATACATCATTACAAAGAGTATTTAAAGAGGTTTTTTTTTTTCACTCAAAAACAAGTTCAGAGATGTTCAATATGGCCCCCTCCAGACACTCGAGCAATATCAACCCGATACTCCAACTCGTTCCACACTCTCTGTAGCATATCAGGCGTAACAGTTTGGATAGCTGCTGTTATTTCTCGTTTCAAATCATCAATGGTGGCTGGGAGAGGTGGCCGAAACACCATATCCTTAACATACCCCCATAAGAAAAAATCGCAGGGGGTATGATCAGGGCTTCTTGGAGGCCAGTGATAAAGTGCTCTGTCACGGGCTGCCTGGCGGCCGATCCATCGCCTCGGGTAGTTGACGTTCAGGTAGTTACGGACAGATATGTGCCAATGTGGTGGCGCTCCATCCTGCTGAAATATGAATTGTTGTGCTTCTTGTTCGAGCTGAGGGAACAGCCAATTCTCTAACATCTCCAGATACTGTAGTCCAGTTACAGTAGCACCTTCGAAGAAAAAGGGACCAAAAACTTTATTGGCTGAAATGGCGAACAAATGTACAACTAAATGAAACTTTATAGCTCCCTTAATTCGCCGACAGATAGTGCTTAGCTCTGCCTTTTGTCGTTGCAGAGTTTTAAATTCCTAAAGTTGTGGTATTCTTTTTGAATCACCCTGTATTTGGTACTTTAACTAGTTGAGATCTACTGGAAGTTAAAGGCAAAATATTAGCTCTTGAACAACAGTCCAGTACAGATTCAAGTAACCTCTCTAATGAAATTATCGTATTAAAGAATACTCTTTTGTTAAGGATTACTGATAGTTTATCAAATGCTAGAATTGGTGCCCTTATCTTAAGGATAGCCTTAGAAAGCAGTTCAAATGACTGTCTGAGCAGCGTACTACTACATCCAGAACAATTTTTACAGATCCTACTGTCAATTGAACGACCTACTGTCAATTGAATGAAAGCCAGAAGCAACTTGTACCATGATTTACCCTGTTAACTCTTACAATTTATGTCCTTACTATAATTTAACCATCACACACTCCTTAATGATTGAAGATTAATTAACTGTTATTGTTTCTATTCCCATTGCTAGATCAAAGCATAATTTTGAAATGTAAAAGATTTATACTTAACCTGTGAAATGGAGACAGGCAGGTATTCATGTAAAGTACATGCTGAATGATTATCTACTGATCAGCAAGGATCTAAGATATTTTGTGTCCTTCAGTGAAAATGATTTGCATATGTGTAAATGTAGTCATAAGTTAATTTGCCCTGAATCGGCAGTTTCCTTAGATAGTAGAGTATACAGCTGTGAGAAAGAACTGTTTATTAATCATCCCCCAAGAGATGATTGCCCTTGAATTTTAACACATCTTTATCATCCATTTCTTAAACGATGTTCTGAAGGTATAATTTTCTCATTTAACTCCACCCTTGATGTCACATTTACATGTAAAAATTATGATACACCCAAGCTCAAACTGAATAATAGTGGATTAATCTTGAATGCCACAAATTATGATTTATCATGTGAACTATTTGACATGCCTAGTGTATTGCCAACTATATTTCATGCAACTGGACATTTGCCATTAACGAGAATGTTATCTGTTTATTACAATGATTCATACATATTAACATATGGAAAGTATTCCTTAACGAGTTTATCTGAAGATAATAATTTAATTAAAGACATCCATGAAAATTTGTTTTCCTCCAATAATGAGTTAAACTTCATTGAAGCACCAATTACAATTAAGTTCTTCGATTCATCAAGTAATGTTAATGCAAACTTGATTGTCAGTATTGTGTTTTTATTCTTTTTATTAATTTGTCTTCTGTCAACAGCATTTGTCATATACGAAATTGTCATCCTGAAGGCACCCTTCTCTGTACCGAACGTTACTGTGTCTGCAAATGAAATACTTGTTGCAATGCCTTCTGATGCCACAAATGGCGAAATAGATTCATAACGCCCAGGACGTCGTTTTGAGCCACCTGTGGTTGCTCTTTTTCTCTGGGGAGAGTGATGTAAGGGTCTGCGGGTTGCCCACATCTGTACGGTATGTAACACGCGCTCGCCAGTCGACCTGTCTGGAATGCTGACAATTTGCTTGGTCAGTACAAGTGCATCCGGCTGCAGTGCGACTTAGCAAGTAAGCACTGGCTGCCATCCACAGCGCGCCATATTAACTACCGTGGCCTCATGCGCGAATATGTCTCTTTTTCTTAGCTCACCATGGAGCCTTTCGATACGACCGTAACTAGGATGTCAGACACAGTGATGATGGGCGAGTGTAGTGTGTGTTTTATAATCAGCCTTTGTTAATAAAATTGTTTAAGCTTACTTCTCGGTGTTGATGTATTGCCGTACCTCAAGGACCCACCGCTTACAAATCCTGACAAATCTTTTGTATAATCATCATCCGGAGTAACAACACAAACAACCCCCTTATAATTACCTCAATAGACATATAATATAATGTTGCCGTACGGTGACTCTTTGTTACCTAACACCACAAAGTTGTGGTTGGTGAAGAGTACAGAAAAGTACATTGTAAATACTGTACGTTAGAGATTGAAACACCTAAACAGTTCTACACAGGCCCAAACATGGGATCCATTTTGTAGTTGTATATTGCAGTCTCCTGGCTGGTAATACAACGCTGTTTAGCTAACGACACTTTAAAAAAATCTGTAAGGGGGTTGCCGATAACTTTGGGGTCACACTTGGGCTTGTGATTCGACGTATGTACATTTCTTACTCTACATTAGGTGGTCATACATATTAAACATTCTATTTCTGTCATGTCATCGCTGTCGACGAAAAATGACTGCTTCTCTAGTTCCCGAAGCTTCCATGTCAACATTGTCTCGTATTTCTCTTGCTATCACCTAATCGTCCCAATGTACAGGAATTTTTCTGCACCAAGCAGAAGACATGTAAGTGCTCCCTCATTACCCCTCAGGTTCCCCGCATTTTGGCATGCTTCCCCTCAATTTATACAAATTTTCCGTCAATTTACGCAATTTTATCGATTTTTGGTCTCTTCTGCCCATGCAATCATGACATCGCTTCTCGCACTCGAATGCATCCAGTCACCTCCAACGACATATTCTAAAGTTGCAGTGCATTCGCTCTGTTTTCTGTATATCTGTGTCCGTGTGTGTGTGTCATGGCCACTTAAGTGAGAGCGCATGTGTTTCGAGAGGAAATTCTCAGGTATCAAATATCAACGGGTTACCGCTATCTGCTGCTTTGTTGGGGATTCGTATGACATCTGGCAGAACGTCGCAGAGACGGCTGGTGCACGGTGCGGCCTACAGGGTCGCGGGGCCTGCGTGTGCGGTCGACCCGGAGGACGACGTGTACTTGGCGATCGATAGATTTTTAACAGTGTCATTATGTCTGGTGAGTTATGCTCACGGTATTCCTTGTGCGATCAGAATAAAAAAGCGCCGCGATTGTATAAATATTCCATACTGCCTTGTCACCCTCAAAACGTTTAAATAAACAGTCTATTTCCCGATAAATTCTTTAAATAAATAAACTACATTCTAGACACTGCCTTGAATCCCATAAACTGTTTAAATAAACAATAGTCTATACATTGCCATGTCTACCAGGAATTGTGTAAACAAAATTTCATATACTGCAATCGATTTCTCGCAAAATTCGTTAAATAAATAAATAACCCATATTCCATACACACCTTGTATCCAATAAATTGTTTAAATAAACAATATTCCACACGTTGTCTAAATTGTTTAAACAACACTCCATACACTGTAGTCGAATCTTCGCCAAGTAGCCAATCAATTGAGTCTTTTCCCTGCCAATTTCCAGCTGGGGGAGGAGAGGAGGATGGCTAGGGCGTTTCCCAGAGGGGTAGGGGTTAATTAATTTATCGATTTAATTAATAAGTTAATCAAATAGATAGAGTGGGAGGGGTTTGTTCGAGGAACTTAGTCCTGAAAGAGTGCATGTCCTGGCCATGGGCGTTCCCAGACGGGTGGGGAAGGAGAAGTGGTAGTGGGGGGAGGAGGGGGAGAGACGGGGAGGCTCTCTTGTAAGGATGGATTACTCTCAGGGGGTCGCAAAACACTTAGCAGAACAATAAGTAAAGGGGAGGGGGAGGAGGAAGGGATAATAAATCAACCAACTGACTTTGAAGACTCAGCAGATGACAACTTTTGAAACCAAGGGAGAGATTACAGGCAAACTGCCGCTACGAACTACCGGGAACAGATTACTGGAAGCTGGACTGAGACCTTTAGTTGTCATGCGGCGTTTGTTGCTGACACCGTACGACAGACAAAAGAGCCCTGCATGGTGTGGAGATTCAGTCAGCAGCGACACTCTGTCGTGTTCAGTGATGAGTCTCGCTTCTGTTCGTGGAGGTCTTATCGACGTCATTGTGTCCGTAGGCGACTTGGTGAAAGATAAGCAGCGATTTTCCAGACCTATAGCCCTCCTACTTCACCGGTAATGGTGTGTGTAGTCATAGGACATGGCAACAGGTCTGTATATAGACACTGCTGAAGCAAGGCACAATTCTTCCCTGTATGTGGCGAGCATATTAAACCCTGTTGTTCTACCCTTCATGACCAGGTTACCAAATCGTACATTCCACTCTTTAGTGGAATTAGAGGATTATACAGATGTGTAAGGGTCTACGGACTACGCGCAGCCGTACAGTGCGTTAACACGCGCTCGCCAACCAACCTGTCTGGAATGCTGACAATTTGCTTGGTCAGTAGACACACGTCCGGCCGCGCGGCCTTGGGCGCGAATATGTCTCATTTCTTAGCTCACCATGGAACCTTTCGATACGACCGTAATTAGCCGGTGTTAGGATGTCACACACAGTGATGAAGGGTGCACGTAGCGTGCGTGTTTTATAATCCGCCTTTGTTAATAAAACTGTTCAAAGTTACTTCTCGTGTTCACATATTGCCATACCTCAAGGACCCACGACCTACAAATCCTGACAAAATATTCGTGTAATCATCATCCGGGGGAACAACGCAGACTAACCCCCTTATAGATGCTTGACTGGCCTGCACTGTCATAGAGTATGTACATGGTGCGCCTGGAAGACGTACACTTTCATACTATCCGCCAGTCAACAGTCTTCATCAACTGATAAGGCACGTGTTTCAGGTCCAGTAAAAAATTCCTCGAGATGACATTTGGAAGTTTTTTTGCTTCTGTGGAAAGACAAATACGGTGTGTATTCACGACAGTGAGACTGCAGCTTCATGATGTAACACTTGCCATTTCTGTCAGTGTGGTTAATCATTCCCGATTTTTGTAGGTGAGTGCTAAGGTTTAATGCATGAGCAAGTAATCCTTCACGTAAAATTTCGGAACTGTTAAATAGGTGGTGGCAACGGCCTTGCCACAGTGGATCACTGAAGTTAAGCGCTGTTGGGCGTGGCCGGTACTCCATCCAGCCACCATGCGCTGTTGAGATTTTTCGGGGTGCACTCAGCCTCGTGATGCTAATTGAGGAGCTACTCGACCGAATAGTAGCGGCTCCAGTCAAGAATACCATCATAACGATCGGGAGAGCAGTGTGCTGACCCCACGCCCCACCTATCCGCATCCTCAACTGAGGATGACACGGCGGTCGAATGGTTCCGGTAGGCCACTCGTTGCCGGAAGACGGAGTGCTTAAATAGGTGGGGTAGTGTTGACGAAAAAAAGACGAAGCTGTCAATGTTCCCATGGAAACTTGAGTTGTTTCTTTATTTTGGGTGTGACTCTTTACCTACGGTACTGTGAATGGTTTTATCTTTTCGGAGATTTCTGCCAAGGTCGCAAGTAATGATCTGGATGCGTCGTTTTGACTGTTGCTTGTGTTCTTCCAGGCTAGAGTCCCGATCTAGAAATGTTTGGACTACTTATTGCTGATAGCCGTTATCATTGGCACTGCAGAAGTGACTATTTTAATCCCACTTCGTGCACGCTGGCACTCCTTATGATGTCGATTTGAGATGAGTAGCAATGCCGAGAATTGGTCCAGGATGGTACATCACTAGAAGCAATTGCTGTACCAACCAAACAGTTTTTAGCATGGATAGGGACTGCAACTGCTGTGTTCTGATGCAGGCTGAGTTGGCATCCTTTCGCTCCCAGCTTCAGGCAGTGTTGGCTTCGGTCACACAGCTTGAGGCTGTTGCCAATGGGCATCACTGTGGGGGTCCGGATGGGGGTTTGTCAGGGACGGCCAGCACGTCCCACGCATCCCCTGATCGGACTACGACTGTGGTTGCCCGGGATACTGCCCGCATTGAAGCTGATCCCTCACCTCTGGTAGAGTGGGAGGTCGTCTCAAGGTGTGGCAGGGGGCGAAAGACATTCCGGAGGGCTGAACGGAAAGCCTCTCCAGTTTGTCTGATGAACCGGTTTCAGGCTCTGTCTCAGGCTGATACTGATCTTCGGCCTGACATGGCTGCTAGTCCTGTTCCAGAGGTTGCCCCTCAGTCTGCAAGATCCGGGCAGTCGCAGAGGGTGGGCTTACTGGTAGTTGGGAGCTCCAACGTCAGGCGCGTAATGGGGCCCCTTAGGGAAATGGCAGCAAGAGAGGGGAAGAAAACCAATGTGCACTCCGAGTGCATACCGGGGGGAGTCATTCCAGATGTGGAAAGGGTCCTTCCGGATGCCATGAAGGGTACAGGGTGCACCCATCTGCAGGTGGTCGCTCATGTCGGCACCAATGATGTGTGTCGCTATGGATCGGAGGAAATCCTCTCTGGCTTCCGGCGGCTATCTGATTTGGTGAAGACTGCCAGTCTCGCTAGCGGGATGAAAGCAGAGCTCACCATCTGCAGCATCGTCGACAGGACTGACTGCGGACCTTTGGTACAGAGCCGAGTGGAGGGTCTGAATCAGAGGCTGAGACGGTTCTGCGACCGTGTGGGCTGCAGATTCCTCGACCTGCGCCATAGGGTGGTGGGGTTTCGGGTTCCGCTGGATAGGTCAGGAGTCCACTACACGCAACAAGCGGCTACACGGGTAGCAGGGGTTGTGTGGCGTGGGCTGGGCGGTTTTTTAGGTTAGATGGCCTTGGGCAAGTACAGATAGGGCAACAGCCTCAACGGGTGCGGGGCAAAGTCAGGACATGCGGGTACCAAGCAGCAATCGGTATTGTAATTGTAAACTATCGAAGCTGCGTTGGTAAAGTACCAGAACTTCAAGCGCTGATAGAAAGCACCGAAGCTGAAATCGTTATAGGTACAGAAAGCTGGCTTAAGCCAGAGATAAATTCTGCCGAAATTTTTACTAAGGTACAGACGGTGTTTAGAAAGGATAGATTGCATGCAACCAGTGGTGGAGTGTTCGTCGCTGTTAGTAGTAGTTTATCCTGTAGTGAAGTAGAAGTGGATAGTTCCTGTGAATTATTATGGGTGGAGGTTACACTCAACAACCGAACTAGGTTAATAATTGGCTCCTTTTACCGACCTCCCGACTCAGCAGCATTAGTGGCAGAACAACTGAGAGAAAATTTGGAATACATTTCACATAAATTTTCTCAGCATGTTATAGTCTTAGGTGGAGATTTCAATTTACCAGATATAGACTGGGACACTCAGATGTTTAGGACGGGTGGTAGGGACAGAGCATCGAGTGACATTATACTGAGTGCACTATCCGAAAATTACCTCGAGCAATTAAATAGAGAACCGACTCGTGGAGATAACATCTTGGACCTACTGATAACAAACAGACCCGAACTTTTCGACTCTGTATGTACAGAACAGGGAATCAGTGATCATAAGGCCGTTGCAGCATCCCTGAATATGGAAGTTAATAGGAATATAAAAAAAGGGAGGAAGGTTTATCTGTTTAGCAAGAGTAATAGAAGGCAGATTTCAGACTACCTAACAGATCAAAACGAAAATTTCTGTTCCGACACTGACAATGTTGAGTGTTTATGGAAAAAGTTCAAGGCAATCGTAAAATGCGTTTTAGACAGGTACGTGCCGAGTAAAACTGTGAGGGACGGGAAAAACCCACCGTGGTACAAAAACAAAGTTAGGAAACTACTGCGAAAGCAAAGAGAGCTCCACTCCAAGTTTAAACGCAGCCAAAACCTCTCAGACAAACAGAAGCTAAACGATGTCAAAGTTAACGTAAGGAGGGCTATGCGTGAAGCGTTCAGTGAATTCGAAAGTAAAATTCTATGTACCGACTTGACAGAAAATCCTAGGAAGTTCTGGTCTTACGTTAAATCAGTAAGTGGCTCGAAACAGCATATCCAGACACTACGGGATGATGATGGCATTGAAACAGAGGATGACACGCGTAAAGCTGAAATACTAAACACCTTTTTCCAAAGCTGTTTCACAGAGGAAGACCGCACTGCAGTTCCTTCTCTAAATCCTCGCACAAACGAAAAACTGGCTGACATCGAAATAAGTGTCCAAGGAATAGGAAAGCAACTGGAATCACTCAATAGAGGAAAGTCCACTGGACCTGACGGGATACCAATTCGATTCTACACAGAGTACGCGAAAGAACTTGCCCCCCTTCTAACAGCCGTGTACCGCAAGTCTCTAGAGGAACGGAGGGTTCCAAATGATTGGAAAAGAGCACAGATAGTCCCAGTCTTCAAGAAGGGTCGTCGAGCAGATGCGCAAAACTATAGACCTATATCTCTGACGTCGATGTGTTGCAGAATTTTAGAACATGTTTTTTGCTCGAGTATCATGCCGTTTTTGGAAACCCAGAATCTACTATGTAGGAATCAACATGGATTCCGGAAACAGCGATCGTGTGAGACCCAACTCGCTTTATTTGTTCATGAGACCCAGAAAATATTAGATACAGGCTCCCAGGTAGATGCTATTTTTCTTGACTTCCGGACGGCGTTCGATACAGTTCCGCACTGTCGCCTGATAAACAAAGTAACAGCCTACGGAATATCAGACCAGCTGTGTGGCAGGATTGAAGAGTTTTTAGCAAACAAAACACAGCATGTTGTTATCAATGGAGAGACGTCTACAAACGTTAAAGTAACCTCTGGCGTGCCACAGGGGAGTGTTATGGGACCATTGCTTTTCACAATATATATAAATGACCTAGTAGATAGTGTCGGAAGTTCCATGCGGCTTTTCGCGGATGATGCTGTGGTATACAGAGAAGTTGCAACATTAGAAACTTGTAGCGAAATGCAGGAAGATCTGCAGCGGATAGGCACATGGTGCAGGGAGTGGCAACTGACCCTTAACATAGACAAATGTAATGTATTGCGAATACATAGAAAGAAGGATCCTTTATTGTATGATTATATGATAGCGGAACAAACACTGGTAGCAGTTGCTTCTGTAAAATATCTGGGAGTATGCGTGCGGAACGATTTGAAGTGGAATGATCATATAAAATTAATTGTTGGTAAGGCGGGTACCAGGTTGAGATTCATTGGGAGAGTGCTTAGAAAATGTAGTCCATCAACAAAGGAGGTGGCTTACAAAACACTCGTTCGACCTATACTTGAGTATTGCTCATCAGTGTGGGATCCGTACCAGATCGGTCTGACGGAGGAGATAGAGAAGATCCAAAGAAGAGCGGCGCGTTTCGTCACAGGGTTATTTGGTAACCGTGATAGCGTTACGGAGATGTTTAATAAACTCAAGTGGCAGACTCTGCAAGAGAGGCGCTCTGCATCGCGGTGTAGCTTGCTCGCCAGGTTTCGAGAGGGTGCGTTTCTGGATGAGGTATCGAATATATTGCTTCCCCCTACTTATACCTCCCGAGGAGATCACGAATGTAAAATTAGAGAGATTAGAGCGCGCACGGAGGCTTTCAGACAGACGTTCTTCCCGCGAACCATACGCGACTGGAACAGGAAAGGGAGGTAATGACAGTGGCACGTAAAGTGCCCTCCGCCACACACCGTTGGGTGGCTTGCGGAGTATAAATATAGATGTAGATGTAGAAACAGCAAATTTCACATATAATGGTAATGATGCACACTATCTCATCAACTACACTCCTGGAAATGGAAAAAAGAACACATTGACACCGGTATGTCAGACCCACCATACTTGCTCCGGACACTGCGAGAGGGCTGTACAAGCAATGATCACACGCACGGCACAGCGGACACACCAGGAACCGCGGTGTTGGCCGTCGAATGGCGCTAGCTGCGCATCATTTGTGCACCGCCGCCGTCAGTGTCAGCCAGTTTGCCGTGGCATACGGAGCTCCATCGCTGTCTTTAACACTGGTAGCATGCCGCGACAGCGTGGACGTGAACCGTATGTGCAGTTGACGGACTTTGAGCGAGGGCGTATAGTGGGCATGCGGGAGGCCGGGTGGACGTACCGCCGAATTGCTCAACACGTGGGGCGTGAGGTCTCCACAGTACATCGATGTTGTCGCCAGTGGTCGGCGGAAGGTGCACGTGCCCGTCGACCTGGGACCGGACCGCAGCGAGGCACGGATGCACGCCAAGACCGTAGGATCCTACGCAGTGCCGTAGGGGACCGCACCGCCACTTCCCAGCAAATTAGGGACACTGTTGCTCCTGGGGTATCGGCGAGGACCATTCGCAACCGTCTCCATGAAGCTGGGCTACGGTCCCGCACACCGTTAGGCCGTCTTCCGCTCACGCCCCAACATCGTGCAGCCCGCCTCCAGTGGTGTCGCGACAGGCGTGAATGGAGGGACGAATGGAGACGTGTCGTCTTCAGCGATGAGAGTCACTTCTGCCTTGGTGCCAATGATGGTCGTATGCGTGTTTGGCGCCGTGCAGGTGAGCGCCACAATCAGGACTGCATACGACCGAGGCACACAGGGCCAACACCCGGCATCATGGTGTGGGGAGCGATCTCCTACACTGGCCGTACGCCACTGGTGATCGTCGAGGGGACACTGAATAGTGCACGGTACATCCAAACCGTCATCGAACCCATCGTTCTACCATTCCTAGACCGGCAAGGCAACTTGCTGTTCCAACAGGACAATGCACGTCCGCATGTATCCCGTGCCACCCAATGTGCTCTAGAAGGTGTAAGTCAACTACCCTGGCCAGCAAGATCTCCGGATCTGTCCCCCATTGAGCATGTTTGGGACTGGATGAAGCGTCGTCTTACGCGGTCTGCACGTCCAGCACGAACGCTAGTCCAACTGAGGCGCCAGGTGGAAATGGCATGGCAAGCCGTTCCACAGGACTACATCCAGCATCTCTACGATCGTCTCCATGGGAGAATAGCAGCCTGCATTGCTGCAAAAGGTGGATATACACTGTACTAGTGCCGACATTGTGCATGCTCTGTTGCCTGTGTCTATGTGCCTGTGGTTCTGTCAGTGTGATCATGTGATGTATCTGACCCCAGGAATGTGTCAATAAAGTTTCCCCTTCCTGGGACAATGAATTCACGGTGTTCTTATTTCAATTTCCAGGAGTGTATACCCGGACACCCTATGTACGAGGGTCACTCCAAAAGAAATGCACAATATTTTTTAAACAATCCATCTTTTATTCTACATGTTTGAAAGTTTTACAGTGTGTAGATACATCCTTTAGGAACAATATTTCTCCACATAATTTCCATCCCTCTCAACTGCCTTACGCCATCTTGAAACCAGCGCCTTTATACCCGCACGGTAAAATTCTGGACCAACCTGTTGGAGCCACTGTTTGGCAGCGTGCACAAGGGAGTCATCTTCAAACCTTGTTCCACGAAGAGAGTCTTTCAGTTTCCCAAAGAGATGATAGTGACATGGAGCCATGTCAGGACTGTAGGGCGGGTGTTTTAGTGTTGTTCATCCGAGTTTTGTGATCGCTTCCATGGTTTTTTGACTGACATGTGGCTGTGCATTGTCGTGCAACAGCAAAACATCCTGTGTCGAACACGACTCAGTCATGCTTGCAGTTTCTTCAGTGTCATCACATGTGCATCAGAATTTATGGTGGTTCCACTTGGCATGATGTCCACAAGCAACAGTCCTTCAGCATCAAAAAACACCGTAGCCATAACTTTTCCAGCAGAAGGGGTGGTTTTGAATTTTTTTTTTTTTCCTTGGGTGAATTTGCGTGATGTGACTCCATTGATTGCCTCTTCGTCTCTGGTGAAAAATGATGGAGCCATGTTTCATCACCTGTCACAATTTTTCCAAGAAATTCATCTCCACCATTCTCGTACTGTTCCAAAAATTCGCTGCATACCGTTTTCCTTGTTTCTTTGTGAGCCACTGTCAACATCCTGGGAACCCACCTGGCACAAACCTTTTTTAACGCCAACACTTTCAGTATTCTGCAAGCACTTCCTTCCCCTATCCCAACGTAGCATGACAATTCGTTCACTGTGATGCGTCTGTCAGCAGTCAACAATTCGTTAACTGTCTGCACATTGTTTGGAGTGTGAGCAGTACGAGGCCTGCCGCTGCGAGGACAATCCTCAATATTGCTGTGCCCATTTTCATCACGTAACCTGCTTGCCCACCTACTAACTGTACTACGATCGACAGCAGCATCTCCATACACCTTTTTCAACCTCTTGTGGATGTTTCCCACTGTTTTGTTTGCACTGCACAGGAGTTCTATGACAGCACGTTGCTTCTGACGAACGTCAAGTGCCACAGCCATCTTGAAGACATGCTGTGACGGCGCCACTCCCGGGAACCGGTTGAACTAAGTTTAAAAACAAGCGGGAAGGATGTATCTACACACTGTAAAACTTTCACACATACAGAATGAAAAACTGTATTTTTACAAAAATAGTGTGCACTTCTTTTGGAGTGACCCTCGTAATGCGGAATTGACCACTAGATGTCATGAGATGCGCACCCGCCAGTATAAAACGGTGCGGGAAGTATCGAGTTGACAATAGATTGATACAAGTCATGGCAGCCACACGTAAGAACCAGACATGAAAACCGCGCAAGAGGACTGCAGGCAAAACATCAAGTGTTGAAACTGGATGTTAAGCTCGCGCCGTCTTCGTCTTGTTGTCAGTAGAGAAGCTGTAACACCAGAATGGGTCGGTCAGGACAGCTCAGTGATTTCGAATGTGCACTAATCATTGCATGTCACCTCAATAACAAAACAATAAGGGACATTTCAACCCTTCTAAAGCTCCCCAAGTCGACTATTGGTGATGTGACTGTGAAGTGTGCGAAGAAACGACCGCAATTAAACCAAGACCAGACAGGGATGGTTGAGCATTACGAAGTGTAAGTGTGAAAAATCGCATGAAATCCGCTGAAGGAACCACTAGTGAGTTCGGGAGTCCTACTAGCGGGTCAGCTAGCTCAATGTCTGAGCGAGGAGTTAAAAAAAGGGGGCGAGGGGGGTACAGTGATCGAGTAGTTGACCATAAACCACACAGTTCTCTAGTCAGTGCTAGGTGACTTTTGACATGGTGCAAAGAGCGGCGCCGCTGGCCAGTGGATGACTGGAAACGAGTTATTTGAAGCAACGAATCACACTGTACATTGTTGCAATCACATGGAAGGATTTGGATTTGGTAAACGCCTGGAGAACGCTACCTGCCATCATGTGTAGTACCAACAATGAAGTACGGTGGAGGTGGTGTTATAATATAGCGTTGTTTTTTTGTGTTCAAGGTGCGCCTGGGTTTAGTAAAATGCTAAATGTCTCTGATCACCCTGCTGTCGACGGGATATTAAACCCGAATCATCCTTCCTAACTGTAGCGTAGCCAGATGTTTATGTGCATCATTGCTGGCTCATATTTATTACACAGTACCTGTTGCAAATTATCCGGTAATAAAATCGTGGGTAGAGCGTACCTTTTAACTGCAGTATGTCATAAGTAACAGTGCTGATTGTTGAAGCTGAACTACAAACAGTAGTGTATTGTAAATATAGTCCGCAGCTCGTGGTCGTGCGGTAGCGTTCTCGCTTCCCACGCCCGGGTTCCCGGGTTCGATTCCCGGCGGGGTTAGGGATTTTCTCTGCCTCGTGATGACTGGGTGTTGTGTGATGTCCTTAGGTTAGGTTTAAGTAGTTCTAAGTTCTAGGGGACTGATGACCATAGATGTTAAGTCCCATAGTGCTCAGAGCCATTTGAACCATTTATATTGTAAATATACCACTGACGATAGAGATGTAGGGAACTATTTTATTTGGAAAACAACAACCTATTCATATAGCTACGAAACTACCAGGAGTTAAACCCTTGCTATTTCATATAAATGAGGAAGCAACAGATTTTTCATCGTAACTGTATCGTTGCTAATTTAGCACGATACATTTGGCTCCCATGAGAGATTGCAGGGCATCTGACTTCATGCATCATGATGAAAAGGTTGGCAGTAGTTAACGCTCTTGCTTGTGTGCTCTAGTGAAGGAATAACAGTAAGCTTTACCTGTATTCAGAGGAAGAGGATGTCTATTTAAACGACTGCAGTAAAAGCATAAGGAACCTGACGGCCGAGGGGTGCGTTTTTTCTGCACAACCTGGGTGAAAGCGTTGCGGACTGCCCAGTTCCACGGACTCGTGCAGACACATGGATGGCGCCGGTCGGTCGACGGCCTCGTCCAGGTAGTGTAACTAGCGGCGAGGAGTTGCTGCAGCTATTGGCAGAACATTGATGACGAGCAATAAAGCAGAGAATGGTCCTTGTTACGCAGGAAGTCATTGAGAGGGTTGTGTGTTTTTTACGAATTTATGTGGTACAGGTCAGTGGCGCCCAGACTCTGCTACAAAACATATTTGTGAAGGCGTGTGGCTTTTAGAGAGTTTATGGCCGTTCTTTGAAAGTTCGAAATGGACGCAACAGGGGATATAACGATCTTTTTATGGAGACCTGTAGTTCCATCCAGGTCAAGCTTTTAGCAAAGACATAGTGTAAATGCGTGGGAAAGAGGCCGCGAAGCTGAATCTTTCTTCTTTTTCTCCCAATTAAGTTTTAAAGTCGCTGGTTGGTCAAATCTGGGTATGCAGAGCGAAGGGCGGTCTCCCGGTTTTGAATGCCACACTCCAGCTCGTGACTGGCCTGGGCAAGAGTGGGTGTATTCTAAGCATGTAAATGTGCTATGTGAGGACAGCTGAGAGACAGAGAACACTCTCTTGCACTGGCACTTCGCTAGTAAAAAACTGCAGGTCTTTACCTAAACGGTGATACTTGTGTCCTTCGCTAGTCTGCCATTTAGAGTATGTGCCAGTCATCATCTGAACCATCAGAGGTACTACTTCTAGCATCATGCACACAACGAGTGATGCATGGGCATACTTATTTGTTTTGAGTTGGCCATCTAAACATTTGACATATTTCGTCACACATAGTCGTGGCACGGAGTCAGCTTGGTTTGGCAGACCAACAAATGGGTCCACCTGCACACTGGAATCCACCGGCGTTTCAGACGCTCATAGCAAAGTACCTGTGTTCCGAATTAGCCGAACGCGAGACCATGTACTTGCATTTTTTTTCTGCGCGTCCCATTAATAACAAACTGCTGCCGTCCATGACTCCAGTCGCCGGATGCTTTGTGGTGTGCTGCCCTGACCACCAGGAGGGTAAAGTATTCACTGCTACGGCTTAGGGCTCCAACATATGCTTCTCAGCACCCTGTTCTTTGGAACCACATTTTTCTTTATGGAATAGTAGATTACAGATGCTTGACTTTAGTGTCGCTTTTGGGCCATACCACGGATTCACATGTATGAAGTCAGGTAAAGCGATTAGTGCTCTGGTTAGTGTCATGTGTTGATCCCCAGCTGATCACTTTGTTCACCATAGACCGCATATCATTGAAAGCGTTTGACCAAAAGAAAAAAATGTTTGTGTGCCATTTCTTTAGCCTATTGTTGTCTTATGATGTTAAGAATAAATAAATCTATTGTTATTTAGACCACAACTCCTCCCAGTGTTATGATTAACATTACCATTGCCATTTTTATCAACGTCTTGATTGTACTTGAAAGTTGGAAGCTTACAGTTGGTGAGCCGCTGCCAGGATCTAGGTCCTTGGCACTTCTGTGATGATGTCATTTAGCGTCCTTGCGACACAGGTCCACATTACAATGAAATTAAAAAAAAGGAAAAATATGGTCTATTAGTATTTTGTAGATACTTTATTCTCTGCTTGTGTTGTTTATGTGTTTATTTGTTTTATTTACAGTGTTTTTGTGTCAGTGACTTCTGTGTCACATGTCGACCGTTTTCCCGTCGCTGCTAACGGCGTTGTATTATTTTTGTGGTTTTGTAAGGTGGTATGGTCTCCTGACCTTCATTTCTTACATATTCCGACCTCACTATCGTATTTTGCGCATCAAGACGTGTCATTTGAGCCCAAACTCGATAGGGTAGAGTCAGTTTTACATATTTCCATTTAATGGATATGCAAATCTAATAAATAAATTGCAAGCGCGCACCGAGATTAAAAAGTCGAGGCTGGCACATACAAACATTCAAGACACGACGGCCACAGGAGTTTTTGTTCAGCAGAGGCAACCAGCCATTGGAAAGTCCGTAGGAGGGTGGGTTAGCACGCAGCTGCGCCGGCTGGCTGACCGCCCCCGTACCAAAACAGTTTTTGCCAAAGAAAAGGGATAATGGCCTGCGTGTTCACCTTATTGTTTGGGAGAGCCCCAGCATACACATTTTTTTGACAGACCTAGTGCACAGTTTCAGACTTCTCACAAGTGGACAGTAAACACCTAATGCAGATGCTATATATTTCCGGATTGGTCAGCTTAGCCATTCTCCTGTTTGTAAGAGTAACGCTGATGGGTGGACTATTTCTGATGCAATGAGCCGGAGGAGTGAGGGAAAGACAGCGGATGATGTACCCTTTCGCTTTTTGCGTGGAGGGAAGTTGTTCCGGTGCGCTCTTGTAGCGGAAATACGTAGCAGGAGCAAGTGCGCTCGTGCGTGTACGCAGAGTGTGAGGAACAAAGTCTCTACTCAGTACTGCACTGAGAGAGCACCTCTGTCACTAGCGAATCGGAGTGATACTCAACACTGAGTCGCTCGTGATTAAGCGTTTGTTCACTATGTGGCCGCGACACTTAATGTGCAGTGTGAACGCAGACAGAGTATTAGTTAGTGCCTGCAAGCGAACATTGAGTGGCATCACGGTGGACTGGTTATCTGACCGGTGTACCACACCAATAGTTAGAGTAGGGGCAGATAGGAGTCCTTGACTTCATCAAGGTGTAGTGAGAGTTGGATAGGTGAAGGTGAATCCAGATAGAAAGAGACAGTTTTGTAATTTTTAAGTGGCAAACGATGCAGGCAGCAGTCGTCGCAGCTCACGGTATTGTGCACTACAGCGTAGGCGAGCCCCATCTTTCCTCCATTAGAAATAACATACTTCATTCACGTCACTCCATTACATTTCTCACGTGACAGCCTCGATCGTACTTAGAAAAATTATTCAAGTTGAGTAGGCGTGGCTCTCAGCCATCCTTCTGAGTAAATAACATTCTTAAAGAAAAGGGATAAAAGAGCTTTCCCACACTTAGTATATAAATGTCATTAACAGGGTTCCTATCCATAAGAGGTAACCTCCTGTTCTGAAAAGAACCCGGAAATCTGTGTATCAGTTTATAAATAAAAGTTTCATTTGATTTTTCTTAAATTTTGCTATAAATAACATTTTCCGTTCGTTTAATGTTCTTCTTACGCTATCTAGCAGTACTCCAGTACACAAGAATCCCACTAGTTACGTAAGAAAATGGCCGGCCGGAGTGGCCGAGCGGTTAAAGGCGCTACAGTCTGGAACCGCACGACCGCTGCGGTCGCAGGTTCGAATCCTGCCTCGGGCATGGATGTGTGTGATGTCCTTAGGTTAGTTAGGTTTAAGTAGTTCTAAGTTCTAGGGGACTTATGACCACAGCAGTTGAGTCCCATAGTGCTCAGAGCCATTTGAACCATTTGAACGTAAGAAAATAGAATACTTTTGTGTCTTTTCCTTACAGCAGACGACTCCAAAAGATATTTATTGCTGAAAGTTTTTCAGGCATTTCTTTTTGGTACGTTAGGAGCGTCTGTCTGACTTCTGTAGTGGTGTAGCGTGGAAATTGCTTCTTGCAGGAGCCAAAGGGTACTTGTCAGATCAATCCATTGCTCAACTCGTCAACATAACACTCACACACTGACAGTGTTTATTACTGTATTTGTTTTGTACTTGGTTGTGTTTGATTCTGAATCTCGTGTAATATTGTCGTAGTCTCGAACTGCATACAGGTTTGCTACTTTTTTTGCGTCATTGTATTGTACTGTGTATATCTTGTGAGTTAGATAATACGGTTGTCCACGTGTTGCAAGGATAATTTAAGTTTGTTGTGGACCGAGAATTTGAATGGTAACGAGAAGTAAGGCACGGAGACAAGTAGACTGGGAGCGGGAAAATAAAGCGTACATCATGGAGGAAGAGCGCAATGAAACGGTGGAGGTACAGTTTGAACGTAGAGGGAGGCGTTGCAGTTGAACAGTGTTCGCAACAACGATGTCGTGCAACAAGGAGACAAAAGCGATATGGCTTTTCTTGAGAGGACAGACAGTTCAGATCGCGTGTGATGGAACATGTGAGCGTACCACAACATATCGAAGCAGAGGTGATTATTAAAAATCCGGACAGAGAAGACGGGGCGGTATGAGACAGCAGTGACGGGGATGCAACACCGTAGAAACCAAGTATGAGCTCGGCCGATCACTATACTGAGGGAAAGAAGGAGGATTTCAATCTGGTGACATTTTTGATGGGAATGGAGAAGAGCTTGATAGACTAAAGGGAATGGAGGCTGGACGAAAAGGAGTGGAGGAAAAGATTAATAGACTAAGAGGAATGGAGAAAATTAATGAGTTAGTACGAAATAATAACGAGACGAGGACGGACATCAAAAATATCGGTGCTCAGGTAAATCAGATGCGAGAGGGACGCATGTCATGGGCAAATAAACTGCAGGAAAAACTACGTAAACATCAGAGCAATCAAAAGTTTGAAGATTGCACATGATGCTAAGAAGATGGCAGAGAGCGCCAAGATAGTAGCAAGTTTCGCAAGACGAGCAGCAGCTGAAGCATCGAAAGCGAGTAAACACACAGAACAGCAAGGACGAGAGGGAGTAGTCAGTTTGAACAAGAAGATCGAAAGCGTGGAAAAGCGGCAAAATGACGCGGAGCAGCGCATCGACACGAAAATACGTGAAGCCACGGATTTTTATGCGACAGTGGCCTTGGAGAAATTAGAATCTGAGCTGCGCAAATTAGGGACTGGTTCGGACGTGGCAACTGCAACTCCATGGAGAGACACTGAAGAGGTCCAGACTCTCCTTCCGTTCAAATCTCAACACGAAGCTATCAACACCCGTATGGAGAAGAAATTGGATGAGGCACTAATAGTAATAAGCGGTATAGCGAAAGT
The DNA here is from genome assembly GCF_023864345.2 of Schistocerca serialis cubense. NCBI lineage: Eukaryota > Metazoa > Arthropoda > Insecta > Orthoptera > Acrididae > Schistocerca > Schistocerca serialis. The sequence goes on from NC_064638.1 coordinate 574,559,741, forward strand.
TATTGTAAATATTGTGTGCAGATTAAGATTCTAAGAGCTGCTTCTCTCTTCTTAATGTTTGACTCGTTCTTCATCGATAGCTCTCCTTCGTGATGGGGCCTGCAGAACGTAAGGAATGTTGAAATAGTTAATTGATCAACAAAACCTTCCAACCTCACCGCGACCTTGTGCTAGCTTTAGATCATTTTGTCATCACACCAATTATTTCGATGGTGTTGGGGTTACTATCACAGTCGAGTCCTTAAATACCATGGGTATTTTGTTTGTATGTACCCTTTAAACGAGCTCTTTTTAACGTTTACTTCACAAAAGATGGCTTCATTTACCGATCAGCTCGAAGAAGAGTATCTAGTTGCATGTTTCGTATATCATGTATGCTTTCTTTCAGATGGTTAACCATAAAATACTCCTCACATTGGCAAAAGGCTTGTGTGGCAGATGCCGGACGTGATTATCTTACGTGATCGTTGGTAGTGTCATCTTTATGCCAACTTAAATTTGTTGTTCTGATTCTTTCTCGTCTCAACTACGAAGATAGCTCCGTAAAAGTTTTTGAGCACACAGAAAGCAACGCCGCTGGAATTTTAGCATTACCTGTGTTTCACTGGCATGGGTAAGCATGCAGTGCTTTGTGAAAACGTCGATTTTCGCGGTGGCTTTCTTGGAAAAATTTTTCACAGATTTCTTCCTCCGTTAGATTTGCATGTAACCTCAACGTTTTCAACGATCTCCTTTCTCGTCATAGTCAGATTCATTTGTAGCCCGCATGGTATTTCCTTTAGTTAGCCGATTCTTGTCATGGTGACGACACGGTAGCAAGGTGCATGTATACTTTCTCCCCTTGTCTTGAATCCAAAGTGGAGTTATGTACTCTGGTGAAGAACTTTTCCGTAAGCTTTCGTCTGATCTTAGCCCTATTTGATGACGTACTACGAAAAAAGAGAAAGCGGAAATTATACCACTTCCTACGATGGCCAATTGGAACCAGCGAGTAGTTACAAAAACTACCCACATGTTCGCAAAATTTTAGATAACCACACAAAAAAGTTAAAGCCTCGCAACCGCAAAACTCCATTTTATAATACCAAAGACACATCAAAATTTATGTTCAGTAGTCAGGGGCAAGTGCAACCTTCGCACAGCATGCACTATAGAAAAGTATGTATTGGTCAGTCAGGCAGAGCTGTTTTAATTAGGCTATCTGAACATGAGAGAAGATGCAGATTAGGAAAGAAAGATTCAACGTTTGCCGATCATCTTTTAACAGAAATCCACTCACGTGATGCAGAATGTGAAGTTTTGCATTTTATTAACAAAAAGGAAAAAAACGGAAAGATTATATTAGTGTTAAATAACCAAACTCAATATCATTTTTCTTCTTTGTTAAATTGTTGTTGTTGTTGTGGTCTTCAGTCCTCAGACTGCTTTGATGCAGCTCTCCATGCTACTCTATCCTGTGCAAGCTTCTTCATCTCCCAGCACCTACTGCAGCCTACATCCTTCTGAATCTGCTTAGTGTATTCATCTCTTGGTCTCCCTCTACGATTTTTACCCTCCACGCTGCCCTCCAATGCTAAATTTGTGATCCCCTGATGCCTCAGAACATGTCCTAACAACCGGTCCCTTCTTCTGGTCAAGTTGCGCCACAAACTCCTCTTCTCCCCAATTCTATTCAATACTTCCTCATTAGTTATGTGATCTGCCCATCTAATCATCAGCATTCTTCTGTAGCACCACATTTCGAAAGCTTCTATTCTCTTCTTGTCTAAACTATTCATCATCCACGTTTCACTTCCATATATGGCTACACTCCACACAAATACTTTCAGAAACGACTTCCTGACACTTAAATCTATACTCGATGTTAACAAATTTCTCTTCTTCAGAAACACTTTCCTTGTCATTGCCAGTCTACATTTTATATCCCCTCTACTTCGACCATCATCCGTTATTTTGCTCCCCAAATAGCAAAAGTCCTCTACTACTTTAAGTGTCTCATTTCCTAATCTAATTCCCTCAGCATCACGCGACTTTATTCAACTACATTCCATTATCCTTGGTTTGCTTTTATTGATGTTCATCTTATATCCTCCTTTCAAGACACTGTCCATTCCGTTCAGCTGCTCTTCTAAGTCGTTTGCTGTCTCTGACAGAATTACAATGTCATCGGCGAACCTCAAAGTTTTTATTTCTTCTCCATGGATTTTATTACCTACTCCGAATATTTCTTTTGTTTCCTTTACTGCTTGCTCAACATACAGATTGAACAACATCGGGGTGAGGCTACAACCCTGTCTCACTCCCTTCCCAACCACTGCTTCCCTTTCATGCCCCTCGACTCTTATAACTGCCATCTGGTTTCTGTACAAATTGTAAATAGCCTTTCGCTCTCTGTATTTTACCCCTGCCACCTTTAGAATTTGAAAGAGAGTATTCCAGTCAACATTGTCAAAAGCTTTCTCTAAGTCTACAAATGCTAGAAACGTAGGTTTGCCCTTTCTTAATCTTTGTTCTAAGATAAGTCGTAAGGTCAATATTGCCTCACGTGTTCCAACATTTCTACGGAATCCAAACTGATCTTCCCCGAGGTCGGCTTCTACCAGTTTTTCCATTCGTCTGTAAAGAATTCGCGTTAGTACTTTGCAGCTGTGTCTTATTAAACTGATAGTTCGGTAATTTTCACATCTGTCAACACCTGCATTCTTTGTGATTGGAATTATTATATTCTACTTGAAGTCTGAGGGAATTTCGCCTGTCTCATACATCTTGCTCACCAAGTGGTAGAGTTTTGTCAGGACTGGCTCTCCCAAGGCTGTCAGTAGTTCTAATGGAATGTTGTCTACTCCTGGGGCCTTGTTTCGACTTAGGTCTTTCAGTGCTTGTTAAATTAAGATTTGGTTAATATACAAATACTAGATTGAAGTTGTAATTTCTACTAAATTTTTAATCAATTGTTGAACGCATATCTTCACATAACTCACCTTTATATCTTCTTCTTTAGTTAATACAATTATTTATTCGCGACATAAAAAAGTAATACTCTCCTGCCTAAACGCTCTGTATCATTTTTATATCTTCTGCATAAATAATATCCGTGAACGTTGCACGTCATTTTATCTGTGTTTGCGACATTCAGTTGTCACCTCACAATGGCGTGATAAGCCGAAAACCGGTTGGTAACCAAATAAATATAATTTTCCATATAGTTTTTTTACAGTTGTAGGAACTTATTTTTCTTGAAAGGTATCAATGTAATCAAGTAAATGTTGAGCTATCAATAGTCGATAAATAGCATCTGTTTAATTTAACTGAGGAAGCAGAAGTTGTGGCATTCTTCCTGTGTTACTAGGTTGTATTTACTGATGTAAGCAGTATAGAAATAGTTTATTATTAGTTTATGTGAAATTTTGCTTACGACAGCGGTGGCGTGGTGAGCTGATGTTGACAATGATCAGCCGTGAAGTAAATAATTAGTGCTGTTCCTACTCTGTGTTTAACAGGTTGTTATATGTATTGTCTGCTCAGTAAATTAATTATCCTCGTAAAGCATACATTTTATAACAAAACTTTTGCTTTAATATGGACGTCACTTAATTCCCAGCATGTAACGGTCGTTACCAACATCGGCACATTACATCGCCGCTGCTATAAGTGAAACTTAACCGTGGGTAATTTCGAGGAATGGTTGCCTATCGAAGTCGCGGGATCCAAACGATACATATCGAGCGTGCGATTGGAAATCGATCATGCGACTCTGGTATCGGGCGTTATGATCAATTATTTGTGATCGTCGTTTTTATCTATTTTCCGTCATTCCCTTCGTTGCTCTAAGTTGCATACCTCCGCGAATTAATGGCATAAAGGGAATTGTTCCCGTAGCGTACACGTCACATGACGACAACATCGACGACGAGTAAGGTAAATCATCTCCTTTGTAATTACAAGTATTTTTGTAACGGTCTTCTTTTGTCATTGCTGCAGTGACCATGTCTTTTGTTACTACGTAGTTTAACTTGTTCAACATCTCAGAAATTCTGACTCTAGACTGGATCCACGGAACATGGTACTTCATGAATGAATGTTATGCCGATACTCAAGAACGATTCCCCATTCGTCGCTCAGAGCACGTAGTTCTGTGCAGAAGTTACGTTGGGATGAGGGCCGCCCATAAGGCGGAAGGGGTGGGGGTGCATGTGAAAGAGTATCTCTGTATGTATTTCTTTTCTTAATTCAGTTGCGATTTTTTTGATGATTGAAATTTTCATTGGGTTGTCTGTGCTGGGCGATCGTTAAAGAACGTACGTTCATTGTTGCTAGCGACGGTTTTGTTAGTTTACAAATTTAAAGTAACAGAAAATAAACCGACACAACAAACAGATTTTATAGCGCGTCCAGTTGTTTTTAATTTAAAATAACAGAAAATAAGCCGACACAACAAAAAGATTTTATAGCTTGTCCAACTTTTCTTGGGGCAGTGCCCCCTTCTACTTCTTGATATTTGTCTATAGAATTCGTAAGTTTTCATGACGCTTGCCACTGTGTTTGTCACTGCTGCCAACGTATGCCAGCTGACACTGAGTGGCGCTGTAGTAACTATTGCGTAATACTATGATTATTGTTTGACCTCGAGTTGCGACATTAAGTTCGTATCACTTTGATTGACAATAATAACTTTTCTAGAGATTGAATATATTGATTGAACGGTGTTCTGAAATGCCTTTGGTGGCAAGAATAGGAATAATAAGGAATACAAGGCTTGACCCCAGGGTTTAAACAGTGACCCAATTATACTAGGAAAATTTTTGATAAGTAGCCCAACAATAGATGGAGCTGTCCCAATAAATTCCCAGGAAACCGTGTTTCTGTTTGCAGCGCTAGAGGAAGTCTCTTTCTGAATAATCCTAGCATTCTTTAACTATGTCAAGCATATCGATTTAAAGAAGTTATATACACATGATCCATTCGAGTGATGATTGTTAGACTATTACATACAGCAATGAGAAATTTGTAAAGGCATTATTAACATACTTTTTATCCAGAGTTGCCACCTGTCCCTACTTTGCCGGGACAGTCCAGATTATCTTGGTTTTGTCCCGCCCCCCGACAGCACATCTGTTTCGTCCTGAATTTTGATAAGGTCTCAGCGAATTTGTTTGTCTTACGTTGACGCACGAAACTCGCACTCGATTCGATTTTGCCGTCCCGCTCCCGCCACACGCGCTTCCTACCACCCCCGCCTCTACGCAGTCCTTGCATAGACAGGCCAGTTTGGATGAGACAATACAAAAACATGCGTGTGTTCGGAAAATTTACAACTGTGTTATATTCACATTGTTTGATTTGATAATTGTTTGTGGCGAGTATCTCAAAACTACACGTAATTTATCATTTCATAAATAACAATAAACATTATATAGTATTGCGTCTGTGATCAGTGATGTCTGACAGTTCGCAGGTCTTCGGAGCTTTTTCAAACAAGTAGGTTAACCCTTTCCACTTCAGTGGTGAGTGGGGCTGCACATTGCAAATTTTGTTTTCCTCTCCGTTGTCGAACCATATTTTTTTGCATTACAGCATTGGATGAACCGCGCGCTGCCCTTATGCCACACACACAAACGAATAACCCGAGAACGAAAATAGATGACGCATTACGGTCAACCCTAAATAAAACTTTTATATGTTAGCTACATTTCAAAGCCAATAATGTTTAACCTGAAGTAGACCACAAGTAAATTAGTAGCAACACGAAAAATTCGCTGTAAGCACATGCAATGGCTTACTTTATTTCAAACCTGAACAATAAACGTAACGAATTACGAAAAGATTGTCAGTTCATTATCTAGCTAATATATTTGAATATGAGATGTTTTAAGTTGAATTCTTTTATATATTGAATAGTTTCCTTAAAATCGCGTGAAAAGTGTTTATGAGAGGCCGTCATTTTTGCGGTAGCGATTTTTCTCCTTTAAAAATATCACGCCATGAAGAGTTCTTGCTGCAATGCTTCTGTAAATATATTTGAATGAAAGGGCACTTTTTGTTTTGACATATATACTCTAATAGTTGGTCAGTGGCCTCATTTTTTCCCACAAAGAAATCTGCGCATTTCTCTGGGGCGCTCTGTCGCCCAGGCAGGGCGATTTGAACAAGAGTGCGCGATGCTGCCCTGGAGTCTGCTTTACGGAGTGCAAACGGTTTACTTATCAGTTTCTTCCTATGTTGCACTCCTTACATTAAAAATACAATCCTGGAAATGGAAAAAAGAACACATTGACACCGGTGTGTCAGACCCACCATACTTGCTCCGGACACTGCGAGAGGGCTGTACAAGCAATGATCACACGCACGGCACAGCGGACACACCAGGAACCGCGGTGTTGGCCGTCGAATGGGGCTAGCTGCGCAGCATTTGTGCACCGCCGCCGTCAGTGTCAGCCAGTTTGCCGTGGCATACGGAGCTCCATCGCAGTCTTTAACACTGGTAGCATGCCGCGACAGCGTGGACGTGAACCGTATGTGCAGTTGACGGACTTTGAGCGAGGGCGTATAGTGGGCATGCGGGAGGCCGGGTGGACGTACCGCCGAATTGCTCAACACGTGGGGCGTGAGGTCTCCACAGTACATCGATGTTGTCGCCAGTGGTCGGCGGAAGGTGCACGTGCCCGTCGACCTGGGACCGGACCGCAGCGACGCACGGATGCACGCCAAGACCGTAGGATCCTACGCAGTGCCGTAGGGGACCGCACCGCCACTTCCCAGCAAATTAGGGACACTGTTGCTCCTGGGGTATCGGCGAGGACCATTCGCAACCGTCTCCATGAAGCTGGGCTACGGTCCCGCACACCGTTAGGCCGTCTTCCGCTCACGCCCCAACATCGTGCAGCCCGCCTCCAGTGGTGTCGCGACAGGCGTGAATGGAGGGACGAATGGAGACGTGTCGTCTTCAGCGATGAGAGTCACTTCTGCCTTGGTGCCAATGATGGTCGTATGCGTGTTTGGCGCCGTGCAGGTGAGCGCCACAATCAGGACTGCATACGACCGAGGCACACAGGGCCAACACCCGGCATCATGGTGTGGGGAGCGATCTCCTACACTGGCCGTACACCACTGGTGATCGTCGAGGGGACACTGAATAGTGCACGGTACATCCAAACCGTCATCGAACCCATCGTTCTACCATTCCTAGACCGGCAAGGGAACTTGCTGTTCCAACAGGACAATGCACGTCCGCATGTATCCCGTGCCACCCAACGTGCTCTAGAAGGTGTAAGTCAACTACCCTGGCCAGCAAGATCTCCGGATCTGTCCCCCATTGAGCATGTTTGGGACTGGATGAAGCGTCGTCTCACACGGTCTGCACGTCCAGCACGAACGCTGGTCCAACTGAGGCGCCAGGTGGAAATGGCATGGCAAGCCGTTCCACAGGACTACATCCAGCATCTCTACGATCGTCTCCATGGGAGAATAGCAGCCTGCATTGCTGCGAAAGGTGGATATACACTGTACTAGTGCCGACATTGTGCATGCTCTGTTGCCTGTGTCTATGTGCCTGTGGTTCTGTCAGTGTGATCATGCAATGTATCTGACCCCAGGAATGTGTCAATAAAGTTTCCCCTTCCTGGGACAATGAATTCACGGTGTTCTTATTTCAATTTCCAGGAGTGTAATAACATGTAATTTGCATTTACACGAAGCTAATAAAGTAACAAATCTTTCTCAACTAACGCGACACTAGGACTTGAGTTAATTGATCTAGCTTCGTTTTATTCTATTTGATTAAGTATGGTTTTAGGGATAGGGTTACCAGGATTGCCATATAAATATTATACGTATATTTGTTTAGTTTTGTAATATTTTTAACTTTATTTTATGACACCATGGTGGCGTGGCTGGGCATGGAACAGCGCGATGTTTTTCTCTCTTTTCAGAAAACAATTTGCCACGATGAGTGATCCTGAAAGTAACAATAATTATGATAACCCAATGGAGAAATTGCAAGAATATTTCAGTTTACTCCCTAGAAAAAGGCAAACCGTGTATGCAAATTTCATGATGAATGGTAAAGAAGAAATTCATGGGTAGCCAAAGGCAGTTCAATTTTTTACGCACGATGCAAAATTTGCGATAAGGATTTGTCCATATCTCACGGCGGACTGAGAGACTTAAACATGTCGCAAATGAAAATTAATATAAAAAGAAACAGCTTTCGGGAAGCACATCGAACTTAATGACAAGTTTTTTTCCAAAATGTAACTGAGCAGAAATTAATATAATAACCCTAACTGAATTAACGGGAACATATCATTGTGTTAAACATAATATTTCATGCTCATCCAAGGACTGTGCCATGAAGTTACTTTCTCATATATTACCCAATTTAGTTGTTGCAAAAAGAAAAAAAAAGTCCTGTGGTAGAACTAAGTCTGAAAGTATAGTCAAAGATGTACTCGGCCCCAAAGCTAAAGAAATTGCAGTGACTGCTCTCAAATCTTGTGGTCGTGACGGATAACCTAAAATTTACTTCATTATCGCTACACATACATCTAATAAAGGAAGTATTCGATATTTATCCCATGGAGACGGATGTCAAACAAAATTATTGGATTTTTTTTAGTGTCCATTCGAAACTGCTGATGGTATAAGCGATGCTGTTGTAGCCATGCTTTCAAAGTTTGATTTGGGTATGGCGTGTCTCACGTCATTCAGTGCAAATAATACGAACGCCAGTTTTGGAAAAAGTAGGTCTGCGTTTACCCCGCTGAAGGATAAAAATCCAAATATATTTAAAGCTGGGTGCCTGGCTTATGTTTCGAATACATTCAAACACGCTATGAATCAATTGTAACTCGATGTGGAATCTATGCTTTTCAAAATTTACGGTCATTTCCCACCAGAAGAAGGGAACATTTGGAGAAGTTTGAAGCCTCTGCGCAATTGGAATGGACGGAGCTAAATAACCATGTGACTACAAGGCTGCTTTCTTTGGAACAACTGTACAAAAATTTCCTATTTCATATCGATTGGTAATGAATGTCCCAAAGCCATTAATGCATTGATATCCATTACAACATACGATGAAAGTGACGTGCAATACGTTTAGTAAGACGTTTCTATACTTACATTTTTGTGCAAATGTATACACAATTTATGAAAAATCTTGGCGTTGGAGGACACGACAATCGCTTCGACCCAGTTGTATAGAATTTTAGAAAATGTGGCAGAAGGTTTGCAGACAAGAATTGATGAACATTTTTTAGGGTCACATTTACATATTGAACGGTACCGTGCTGATGAGAAAGCTTGTGAAACATTGTTTTAGATTTTAAATTACTTTATCAAAATGCACTTGCTTATATCCAAAGCCACTTTGATTTTAATGAATCAAATCCATTAAAATAACCGGAACCGTTGTAACTCAATGGTGGGTTGACGTTTAAAGAACATTGTGATACTGCTTCTGTTTAGGATTCGATTCAGATGAAGGATTTTCAACCGATGAGCTGTTTGATGAATATAGTGACTTAAAGAAAATACTGACTCACATCGATCAAAATCAAAGTGTAAAAAAAAAAAAAAAAAAAAAAAAAAAAAAAAAAATGCTTACAAATATTAAAACCGCAAAAGATCGTTAATTTTTATGTTATTTGGTATTGTATCTCACGCTTTGACTATACCACCCTCAAATGCATATTTGGAACGGGTTTTTTCTTTAATGACGATGAAATGGATAAATATCCGTAACTGTTGTTAACTGTGGACTTAATAAAATCAGAGTTGCAAATTTCGCTTAATTCGGACGTAACATGTTCGGAATTTGTTAGTATCTACAGAAATGACGCCACATTGTGGAAAGCGACTCGTAGTAACAAAAAATATTCATGCAAAAATAATAAATAAATATGTTTATGTAATAATGGTAATAATAAAATAAGTATAAAAGAGTTTTGTTTGTTTTCCTACACTCGATGGTCCATAGCCACCCCACCTCCCCCGAGCCTGCGAGCAATTGTCGCGATTTTTGTACCCCGAAAGGTGACAACCCTGTTTTTATCACAGATATGCCGGACAGCCAAGAAGATATGTCCCTCTCTCTCTCTCTCTCTCTCTCTTTGTGGGCGCATTTAGGACTACATTGTGTTATTTCTGGTAATCCTTATGAGTGATGAATTGTATTGTGAGGTGCCAGTAACTACATCGCCTACAAGCTTTATACCTTTTCGAGCATGTAACTGACATTCATGTTTAACACAGAACCACAAGTGGGTGAAGGTAGTAAAAAATACGGCAACATGTTGTTTCTTCCAAAACTGGCAGTGATACGAAATGCAAAATATTTTAGACTTACGCATTTAAGAAGCTATGTAGTATGCGTCTCGTAAATTGAATTCCGATCAGTAAGTGCACCTAAAATATATAACTTGTTGGCTGAATCTCAGTCATATGTTAATGTAATGTGTTTTAGCGAAATTTGGGTACGCTGTTTCTCGCACGGTGTCGGTTTTCGTGAAAAGACAATTAATTCAGTCGTTCGTTTTATCTCACGAACACTACAAAACGAATAAGCTGATCTCCAGAAAAGAGAATGAAGGCCAAGGAAAGCTGTCATTCATTACAAATTAACTCTGAGGTAGCGAGAAGAAAGCTGTCGAGGAGAACGAAATAGTGAAAAAAGATGGCTTACCCGAATTCGCCGACTTGTACCTGCTGGTGGGAAGTGGAACACTCAAATTCCTCAACTCTTCTCAAAGCACCTCCTTTGCGCACGCACGAACTCGGAGACTTCTACCTGCTCGTGCCAGACCAACTGCACAAACTTGACAAACTCTTCGAAATTTGAAAGGAGCAAGTGCACGAACTCCGCCATTATTTACAAAGCTCTTAAAGAATATTGCAAATATTAGACCAGTGAACAAAATGTAAAAGGTAACAAATCATACACAAAGATAAAAAAATTATTACATATTTCACATACAAAATATTTCCTGAAAACAGTTGATTGCTTCTATATTTTATGTTCTGCTTACTGTTGCTTTGTATGAATTTCTGAATAAATCTAATTTCTTTTGTAGGAAACCTTACCTCTTCCTGATTTTTGCGTCCTCTTTGGTGATGTGACCGGTTTTTGCAGAGTTAATTCTTGTGAAAGTATCAATTTGAGCATGTTTCAAACATATCACAAACTTAAAGCTGTCTGGGTGAGGAGATTCACACGAAGCACTGAAACTAAAATGGAAGCTTACACAAGCGTTTAGTCGTTCTCCGTAAATAAGCGCACTCTGCTGCCGAAATGTGAGGTGAAAACAGCGCATCTTCTTCGTCATCAATGTAATTTTCAATTACACAATCGTTACATTTGGGGAACTTTAGGCCTTGTTGTTGTATGCTCACGGTCAGCAAAAATATCAGGAACATCTTGAAGACCTAAGAAACTAAGACCAAAGATGTAATGCAGAAGCTGACCGCTTTCACTGTTCTAGTCATTGTACATCGAAGCCAAACCAAACGTTGGTATTTCTTGCCACCTGAAATATGCAGGAGAGCGTAATATTTGTGGAGATTTAAAAGGCAACAGTTTTTTTTTAAGTCTGCAACTTAAGCAATGTTACACAACCCTTGGTAGTGTGACTGAACATAGCTAATTTTAAGGAAAAGTGTAATTTTAGGAATAACTGTATTAAACAGTGTTTACAAAAAAAAGGGCAAATAATATTCTACACTAATGGCAGTGTAGTGTTCAACAGTAATAAGGTTTTTTAATAACATTTTCAGTTGTTTTTACGAAGCTTGAAACAGGTGAAACCGACTACCTGTAATCAAGACTGACGGGAAGGCAACCTCGATTCTCACATGAATGGGCTGTTTCTTAGTCAATTACCACCGTTTCGGGTTAAAAGACAGTTGCATCTTCCTACAGCCATCTTGAACTCTTCCTACATCCATCATGAACATACTGTATACCTTTCAAATATGTTTCCTTCTTCTTATCTTTTATAAGGCTGAACACTAATGGTATTTGAGAACATCCAGAGTAACTATGGATAGTGAATAAATGGAGAAAGTTGTTTCGCTACGTATTGAAAAATAACACCCATCAATAGTTTCCTGCTGACATAGGTAATGTAAATTTGAGTTGGTTGAAAAACAACATGGCTATTTTACATATCATTATTAAGGACAAAGGCTTCACCTTTTGTAGTTTTCACTTTCATCTGAGATAAAGCAACCTGAATTTCCATCGTGGATGCTAGGGGTTGGTCCCATCCATAAAAAAAGTCTTGTTTAGTCCTTAGATCCTTTCTTCCTGCTTTTCCGCTAAAAACTATGATCCTATCTCCAAAGCTGTCATCACTGCTGTCATCACTTAAGAGGAATTTTGCTGCCGTCATTCAAGATTAGTAACTCTGCTTGAAGATCATCTTCTTGTCGTATTTCTGGCTCTTCCTGATTGCTGTGTGATTTGGCCCGTTGCGTGTATAATACCCTCTTCATTGCTTGCTGGTCTGTCATTGCGGTAACATAATCATATCCTCGATTGTGCAAGTCGCCTAACTCTTTGATATATATTTTAGGAATGGAAGTCTCTTCCTCTCGTGATCTCTTCTTCGCCTGGTTCAAAGTCTTTTTTACTTCTAAGCGAGCGGCACCCGGTGCCCCAATTGATGCTCGTTTGAACTAAGCGCGATGCAGTCTTTGGTCTTAAGCATTCCTCGGCAATACGCTGTTTTGTGTTTCGAACAGCGCCATAGCACAGTCTCATCCGCTTTGGTTCTCTTTACGATGTACGAGTAACCATCATAGTGGGCACATGTTTACCGTGGGTGGTTGTTGGCAGTTCCATATCGATATCAAACGTATAAGCACGCAGAGATACAAGGCGAACAAGCTGAACACTCCCAAACAGACTCACACTGACAGTGAGCAGCCAAGCGGTCAGTCGCTTGAATGGTCGAGGGCTTCCCTAGTTCAGGTAGGCCGTACCGTACAGGGATCGTCCGGTGGATGACAATTCCAGCCGGGGGCGCAGGTAGGCTCTGCCCTTGAGCAGGTAGCTTCCAGCAAAACTGGGTGCGAATTTCACAGATTTCTAGCTGGGTGCGAATTTCACATATCCAGTGTTCCTGGCCCTAATCGAAGTCGTCAGTCCAGTGAACGACAGCAACTAGCTAACACCAGTGCAAAATCACGTAGTGTTCCGTTACTTAGTTGAATTTAGTCACCTACGTGAAGAATATGGCAGGAAGTCACGTTTTGCAACCTATTTTTAGTGATCGTTGTAGTACACATTTAACCTGCGACGCTTATAAAATCGGCCAAACCTTACAGAAGAGTTCTAGGAACTGAAGAACGTGGATGACGATGCTGTGGTAAAAATTCGCGGTGTTCTGTTAAATTATTTACAGTAGGAAACGAAAACTTATTTCCGCGTTTTAAGGGCACTCATGACCACACACCAGTTAAAGAACACTTGTCAAACAGGAGACAACAAAATGAGACGCGTTGGGCGAGAGACGATCAAAGCTTACACGCAAAGAAGTAGATGACAATCTGAAAGCTGTAACATGCAATTTTCACAAATATATATTATTCATGCAGACTTTGGAATTTCAAAGAACGAAACAAATACCTATCCTGTGACTTTTGCATTCTTACCAAACAAAAGAAAAGAAACATATATATCCGTCTTTTCCGCAATGTTGTGGATAATGTACCAGAATGGAAACCTAATAATGTCACCGTTGATTTCGAATCAGCTGCGATTTCTGCTCTAAAAGTTATGATCCCGTCGGTTCAAGTGCATGGCTGCCATTTCCATATGAAGAAATCTCTCTGGAGGAAAGTGCAAGACTTGAGAACTACTTGCGAATACAGAGAAAACGAAGAAGTAAGACTGCTAATTCGCATGTGTGCTGCTCTGACGTTCCTTCGACCTAAAGATGCCTGCGAGGGCTGGCTGCTGATGCATTCAAATGAACCGGATATCGCCAAGCTTTCTCAGTTTTTCGACAATTTCATAGATAGATGGTTGGAAAATAACGAAAACCTGACCTGTCTTTGGAACTGTTACAGATGGTGCCATCGTGCTACCAACACTGTAGAAGGTTGGCACAACAAAATTAATAATCGTCTCGGAAAACCGAATCCTAAAATTAAAGACGTGATCGAGTGTATGAAGTCAGAAGCAGAGATCTCGGCATGTGCATTAATGAGGTCAGAATTAAGTATGGAAGGCAAACGAAAGAAAACAACTTATACGAAACTTGATGAACAGATGGAAAGAATAGTAGAAAAGTATGAAGAGGATGGTGACATCAGGACTTGTCTGAAAGCAATCTCTTATGTCCAAAAATTTGAATGATGCCATATGTTAGTGTTGAACGATATATATAAAAAAAATGTACAAAATGTGAATACTCATAGTAACTTACAAATTTAAAAATAAAATATAAAAGTTAAAAAAATTAAACACAAAAAATATAAAATATAAAAATACCAAAAAACTGATTTTAATGTAAATGACATTTTGCTCTTGCCATTTAGCCAGTCCAAAGCCTAGATAAAGTGTGATGGGAGTCTGTTTATTACGAAAAATCCATATACACAACATTATCACTTCCTGTAAGAAACGACGTTTCATGTATGGAGTACCATGATTGACTGTTCGATATTTTTTTATTTTCTCTCTGAGGCAAACACAAAATTTTCACATATGACATGTATGCCCAACGTCGTCCGTCTCTATAAACAATGTAAAACATATGTATAAAATTACAAACATATAATTTAAGAGTCGTAACTCTTCCACTTGTCAAAAGCATACTTTAAAATAATTTTGGCTCATAACTAGTGATAGTATTCATGTAAATACAATATAATTTAAAGTACATAAAACACGTTGTAGCATAATGAGCGATGATGCAGGCGCCCAGTGCAAGGGCTGCGCGTATGTAGCGCTAGGTGTGATTTGAGATGCCGTGTACAGCTAATTTCACCTATATTCGTGTCTAACCCTGGACTTTTAGGACAACGTGTCTTAGATACATTACATGTACCATATGCTGATCCACGACTGTGGACGATATTTTACTTTATGTTTATTTTAAAGTATTCTTTGTGAATTAGAAGTGATTATATCTTTAAATTCTGTGTTTGTAAATTGGTTTTTCTGATTTAGATTATAGTCTCTGAAGATATAGTACTAAGTACAAATCATCTAACGGGAAAAATGATCACTTCTCGTAATAAGTAATGTGGCATTACGAATCTTACTCGATCACCACTAGTCCCCTTCACCTGTATACCATGTAAAAGTACGTTTACATGGACCGTAAAAATTGGCTATTGCTGGCAATATAGGCCGGCAGTGTTGCCTGGCAAAATCACGGCCACACGAATTACAGTCAATGTACAACATTGCCGGCCACTGTTGCCCGGCAATGTTTGCGGAAAAACATTTCCGGACCAATGTGTTTACGTGAGCCACGCTATGGCCGCATAATGAACAAAAGCAAGATAGTGAATGTGACTGGATCTCTCCCACATTTGCATTCTACAAGGAAAAACATTAGTAACAACAAAATAAATAGGGCATCATGGATGCTTTCGTTTTTAAAGCAGGCGAACTGCTTCCGAAACTTAAGTTTTTTAACTGATACTGGGAACATACCTTTTCCAGATTTCGAATATATCGTTTAAATGTAATAGCATTATTATATTCTATATACGAGTTGCAACTGTTCAGTTTTCGGCTAGTGGAGGTTGATACAGAGGTCTGTATTCCTCTTTCAAGAGCTGAAAAAAATGCATTTTTTAAAAGTTTACACCAGAGCTGCTAGTTATTTAGATTTGGCTGACAAGTATCGGGATATGCCTATTTTCAGATGCCACCTGTTGCAGAGAATAAAATTTGTAATGAGTCGATGCGTCGAATGTGAATAATAAATGTAACCTATCAGCAATAGTATGGTTTATATGGTTACTACTTACGTATTTTGTATTTAGGATGTGTTTGGTGTGGACAGTTTTATTTATGTCATAACACAGACATGTATCTCAGATCTGCGTTAAAATATGTCACAATTGTAGTTACACCTTACTGTATAACGTTAACATATCTGCATAATACATATTTTCCTTAATTGTTGTGCCTTCATTACCTAGCATGGTGTGATTCACGTGACAACGATATTTTACATACAGCAGAGAAGTTTCTCAATGAACTACACTGTGCGTCACGCTGGCTTATTTATCGTAAATATTATCACAACTTTGACAGATGTTGATGCAACGAATTTTATTATGTCTTATATAATCTATGATGTATTCAACTTACTACAGGATTGTATTATGATGAATGACGATATCCAGTGTACGACACTGCTTCATCACATCACAGTTGTATAATAAATATTTCATTTCCTTCAGCACTATTTGAAAGCAAGCATATTGTTTAATTTGTATTTCAATGTAATCTACATACAATATTATTCTGCTGTTACAATCCTCACTGTATAGATTGCGATTCATATGCTGATTAAGGTACTCTTGAAGGTTTCTAGGAATATATTTGTAGTCGCGTATTTGATGATTGATGCATGGTGGAGTGTCTTTCATGTGCTGATTAAGGTGCTAAGGAAATTTTCTATGATTTTTCTGCTGCTCAATTCTGTTTGTTGATTTAACATTTGCTCTGGGAGCTTAGTCGTGTGAATGTAGATTTGTACAGGGATTTCTTCTAGCATGTCCTTCAATTGGCCTTTACAGACATCTGTAAAGTAGTGAAATTTCTCTCGATATTTTCAATGGAGTGTGTATTATTCTCTGTGGTGCGTGCTGAAAATTGAAAGGCCATTTTCGCTTCTGTTTATGTGTCCTGTTTATCTCGTTTTAAGGGGACCTGAAGTTCAACGGGCTGCTTATCTACACCTCGCTTTCATAGCGTGTTACTCGTGATCCACAATGCGAAGCAAGTCGCAGTTTTGTACCAACACTGAACGACATTAACTAAATCTGTACAAGGAAGGCTATTTACTTATCTGTTATAGTTTAAGAAATATGACATTCTGTGTAATAGACGATTCACTTTGGAGGAATTTGGTGAACATAGCTCAAATCATTGTGAAGATATATGTACCTAATGTCCTGAAAATGAAGTTACGAGAAAATAAGAAAAGTGTGTTCGCATTGTTTTTTACTCACCGTATGCCTCTTTCAGAACATTCCAGCAGCATTATTCTTGCTGGCCAGCTGCTTCTTCATCCTTTGTAGACTTTTTCAGGAATCTTTTCCTTACTCTGGACAGTTAGTGCTTACTTTCACAACCTTTCACTTTAACTACTTGCTGACAATCTTTGACATTGAATACAGCTGTCATATTATTTCCTGGTTGGATGCCTAATTTGTCCTTTAGTTTTGTCTTATTAATTACACCATCACTGAAACAGATGACAGCATCCATTACACATGAGTACTGTCAATCGAACAAACACTTTTTGTTACTCTTTTCGACACGCAGCTGTTGAAACTCTCATTAGGGTTTGGTGTATGGCCATTTAGACATCTGCTAAGCAATTTTGTATCTGCAAGGTCCCTATATATTGGTTTCATTGTTTCCATGACTGTGGAAGGCAAGAACTGTTTATGGTGATATTCCTTGCCTGTCACATGAGCGTGGCTGATTCGCAGACATTTGTTCAAAGAGCGTTTAAGACCAAATCCACATCTGAAAAGTAGATAAAAAATATATTTTTTGAAACGGGAGAAATTTGTCTTTCAGGTGGTGACAAAAATATGTTTTCGAAAATTTCAGTCATTTCACGTCCAGTTTCCCTTTAACGTCCGTGTGCCCGACATGGGCTTTATTACATTCGTTGCATTCGTTTTTTTAACTGCCAGAATAGTTATATCGGCATGTTTCGACTACTTTATAAATGATGTTTGTGTCGAGTGTGTTTCTGTCAAAATTGTGATAATGCCTGCAATAAATAAGCCGGTATAATCCAATGAGAACAAATTCTCCACTGTATATAAAATATCATTGTCACGTAGATCACATCATGCTGGGTAATAACTGAAGAAACACGGTACAGTAAGCTTTAAATACAATTGTGACATCTTCGAACGCATGTCTGAGATATATTCAAGTGAGGTGTCTTAAATAGAACAGTCCACACCAAACACATCCTGAATACAAAATGCGTAAATAGTTACCATATGAACCATATTATTTGTGATACCTTTATCATCTACAAACAACGCATCCACTCATAACAGATTTTGTTCTGTGTAAGAAGCGGCTTGTGAAAATGTGCGAAGTCCGAAACTAGCCAGCCAACATTAAGTAATTAATTAGGAACTTTGTTGTAAATGTTTAAAAATGTCTTCCACATTTTTGAGCTGCCAGACGCGACACACTGAAAAATTTTATTTCTTTGAAGTTCATTTCTCATCCATATGCTTGTTGGTAGAAGGCATTTGCAATGCTTTGGTGGAAGGGCTCAAAGAATTTATTAAAGTAGTAGACCAGAGTTATATGGCGTGCAAAGTAAGGTATAGAACAATCGCAATAAAATAATAATATTTGGCAAATTGATGCCCATTTAAAGCGCGTGATGAAGCTTCTAAAACGTTCAAGCGTCTTAATAACCGATGCAGAATAAAATTTCTGTTCGGTGCTGCAAATCTTCTAAAGCGATAGCGGTGAGAACGTCAGTTTTCAGAGTTTGCTCCTCGTATACATTACTTTCTGTTTCTTTCGCTTTGGTTGCAGATGTTTTTATCACGTTATGGATTTCTCGTTGGTTGTCTCGTTTGCCCCATTTTACATATCTGTAGCTGTTTCTGTATTCTGTTCGTGTAAATCATTAGACGAACCTAATCTCCAAAAACGAAATAATGCTGTTTCACGTGAATTGACACAGAAGCACTATCGGTTGAGGAAGAAGAATCGAGGCTAAAAGTGAAAGGCAAACACCTACAGACAAAAACTGAGACGGATATGACCTGGGTACTGATGCATTGCAGCAATATTGCTGGCAACAGTATTGCGGCCACATATTGTCGTAAAATAAGGCCTTCGGCTCTCCTACCTGCCGAGCGGCGATTCTACCTGCCGGGCGGAGATCGGATGGAGAGATTAGAGGACCTTTCCTCTGTCTTTTCTGGCTGCAAATTTCACTGGGTGCGAATTTCGGTACACCAGAAAGCCACCCCAGGTGACTCATAGCTAGGGATCAGGGCGTCCAGCTACCTGCCTACAGAGATCCCAAGTACGAACGTGGGAGTAACTGACCCTTTCACAGTACCCTTCTTGTGGGCATTTAAAGTTGCCGGGTTCGAGTCTGCCCAAAAATGAGTGGAGCTCTCATATACTCCCTCTGACAAATTGGGGAGAGGTGGCTTGAAGTGCATCAACAGTGATTAACTGTTCAGATATATGAGCTGCCAGCGGCAGATTCGGGAGTGTTGTCATATCGTTTAAGTAAATACTACAAATCTCACAAAGACAACATTTCCAAACAACTAAATTGCAAATATTTTGTCACTCACAATTTTTATCATGTTCAATGCCCTTTGTCATTTCTCACAATTCAGCAAATATAAATGCTCTTTCTTCCCGCAGCTGACATATTTGCATATCTTTCTGCTACTTTTGTGCCGGCTCTTCAGTCAGGAACCGCGCTGCTGCTACAGTCGCTGGTTGTAATCATGCCTCGGTCATGGATGTGTGTGATGTCCTTAGGTTAGTTAGGTTTAAGTAGTTCTGAGTCTAGAGGACTGATGACCTCAGATGTTAAGTCCCATAGTGCTTAGAGCCATTTGAACCATTTTTGTTACTTTTGTTCCTTGGTTACCAGCAGTGCTACTCGCAATCTGAACCTAAATTTTTTCGATATTGAGCTGTGTACTTACCGTGTGACTAGTTTATCCTCCCACGAGTCTGCACTCATTTCCTGAGTTTTCTTACTTCATGGCGTTTTCTGTTAAGCTGCATTGGAGCTCCACAGATCTAATCATCTGGCTATGCGCAAGGACATATCGATTGTGATGAACTTTTCGTCTTCTACTTCCGGGTTGATCAATTTGGTTGAAATTGGTCGTAACGTTAGAACACTGCGATACCTAGCCACACACGAGCGGATTTCCGCCACTGACCGGATCTCTCACGGATCTGGCCCAGCGATGTGAAGCCCGTCGTTTCCCACTAACGGGCAGTCTCCAGCCGTCGGATCCAACTCGCCGATCTGCCCACAGGTTGGGTCCGTTCATGTGTGGAGGCAAATCGGTAGGTTTTCGTGATTTATCCCCGGATGTAGTACTGCTGCAAATGCTCGACAGGCCAGAAGCCACGGGAGACGACTTTCAGGAGTCGCGACTGTGTCTCACCGCAAGTAAGTTGCTCAGTACGGCCTTTTATAAGCGTATTGTTCTGAAAGTAGTGTACATCTTACAATTAGAGAGAAAATATGGACGATGCTAGGAAGAAAATTGTGGCAGTCGCCGGCTGTTTTGAGCCTTTGTAAAGTACAATTCGTAATACCTTTAAATAATGTATTAACACAATTATGGATAATACACTCCTGGAAATGGAAAAAAGAACACATTGACACCGGTGTGTCAGACCCACCATACTTGCTCCGGACACTGCGAGAGGGCTGTACAAGCAATGATCACACGCACGACACAGCGGACACACCAGGAACCGCGGTGTTGGCCGTCGAATGGCGCTAGCTGCGCAGCATTTGTGCACCGCCGCCGTCAGTGTCAGCCAGTTTGCCGTGGCATACGGAGCTCCATCGCAGTCTTTAACACTGGTAGCATGCCGCGACAGCGTGGACGTGAACCGTATGTGCAGTTGACGGACTTTGAGCGAGGGCGTATAGTGGGCATGCGGGAGGCCGGGTGGACGTACCGCCGAATTGCTCAACACGTGGGGCGTGAGGTCTCCACAGTACATCGATGTTGTTGCCAGTGGTCGGCGGAAGGTGCACGTGCCCGTCGACCTGGGACCGGACCGCAGCGACGCACGGATGCACGCCAAGACCGTAGGATCCTACGCAGTGCCGTAGGGGACCGCACCGCCACTTCCCAGCAAATTAGGGACACTGTTGCTCCTGGGGTATCGGCGAGGACCATTCGCAACCGTCTCCATGAAGCTGGGCTACGGTCCCGCACACCGTTAGGCCGTCTTCCGCTCACGCCCCAACATCGTGCAGCCCGCCTCCAGTGGTGTCGCGACAGGCGTGAATGGAGGGACGAATGGAGACGTGTCGTCTTCAGCGATGAGAGTCGCTTCTGCCTTGGCGCCAATGATGGTCGTATGCGTGTTTGGCGCCGTGCAGGTGAGCGCCACAATCAGGACTGCATACGACCGAGGCACACAGGGCCAACACCCGCCATCATGGTGTGGGGAGCGATCTCCTACACTGGCCGTACACCACTGGTGATCGTCGAGGGGACACTGAATAGTGCACGGTACATCCAAACCGTCATCGAACCCATCGTTCTACCATTCCTAGACCGGCAAGGGAACTTGCTGTTCCAACAGGACAATGCACGTCCGCATGTATCCCGTGCCACCCAACGTGCTCTAGAAGGTGTAAGTCAACTACCCTGGCCAGCAAGATCTCCGGATCTGTCCCCCATTGAGCATGTTTGGGACTGGATGAAGCGTCGTCTCACGCGGTCTGCACGTCCAGCACGAACGCTGGTCCAACTGAGGCGCCAGGTGGAAATGGCATGGCAAGCCGTTCCACAGGACTACATCCAGCATCTCTACGATCGTCTCCATTGGAGAATAGCAGCCTGCATTGCTGCGAAAGGTGGATATACACCGTACTAGTGCCGACATTGTGCATGCTCTGTTGCCTGTGTCTATGTGCCTGTGGTTCTGTCAGTGTGATCATGTGATGTATCTGACCCCAGGAATGTGTCAATAAAGTTTCCCCTTCCTGGGACAATGATTTCACGGTGTTCTTATTTCAATTTCCAGGAGTGTATCTACAGTAATGAATAGCAACATTTACTGGTGCTCCCTGTAGTGTTGGTTTATACAACTCGTCATCGCCCCCCCCCCCTTTACGATTCTTTAAATTGACCTACACCTTTCTGAGATATTTCTGAAATTATTGAAGGTATTTTAAATCCAACTTCGCAGCTGCAACAAAATGTATGTCTTTGTCACCATATGCGTTTATTTTTGTTAAGATAAAGCACCATCAGTGGTCTGTAATAAAATATATTTTTCATCTGGCTTGCTTTCTGCATCTAACCACAGTTCGTTACAAAAGACGTTGCTGTTACTTACGATAGACCTATATTATGACCGATTTTTGCGTACATCAGGAAACGGTATTTGCGCATTTTTAGAGTACTCCTTTGTATGCCAGTGTTGTTTGTTTTTATAACACTTTGGTCCACGGTTGGGATAATGTCTAGGAACATTTCAGCCATCTCTATGTACGCCCTATGTTGTTTGTCACTTGAAAACCACTTATTCATCAGTAGCGAATTTCGAGTGTCACATACAGTTCTCTGGTTGCCATGCTAAAATTTGCTTCTTTTGACAAAACAAAGTGGAGTTTACACGTCACGTCGCTAACATCCTAATGGTGTTGCAGTTGCGGCAGAATACTGAAGCACTGGTATATTGTACGAGGAACTGAGGATCAACCAGGTCGAAAGCTTATGAAAAAGCACATTCTCGAATAAATATTAAAGTGTAAGTTCTTCACTTATCTTATTACAAGAACACACTCATTCAGCTCACAGGAGGCCGCAGGTTTCAAATCCGTATTACCTTGCCGGCTGTGAGACAGGCCGACCAGTGTTTCTACTTCTCTATTAATAGACGACCTGACATATTCCACTGGAAAGCTGTGAAATCGATTATTTAGTGGTGTATAACACACTCGATTTCTTTCGATATCCTGCGAGTTATAAGCAATAGTTTTCAGGTTTTGTTAGGTTTGCCCCCCCCCAAATGCCATCAAGAAAGCACCCACTAGAAATTGTGTATTCTGCAAAGAAGAAGAAAAGTGGTACACGATATGAGTGAGTGTGAGAAATGTCTAGTGTCGTTGTATATGCCTGTATTTTTTCGGCCACATCAAGAAAAACTTCTAAAACATTATCTTCATTCCTCATCACTTCACTAAACAGTAAGAGTAGATTTATAAAGAATTCCTTTCACAAACTTACACAATTTTGAGAAAAGTGTGTAAGACAAAATATGCTGATTTTTGTAAATTTAGGTAGCGTATATACGATCGATTATGGGGCAAGACATTAGTAAGTCAATGGGTTAAAAAAATTACGTCAATCCATTGCAAAAGTCTGCAACTACTCGTATATCGCGGTAGATAGGAAAGTTCCGCTTGTTTACCACATGGCAAAATACTTTCCTCCTTTGCGTGGAGTGCGCAAAATAACATCAGTTCTCTCGAGATTGGTGATAGATACCTCCTCCCAAGTCTGAAGAAAAAATTAAAATGTTAGTTAAATTTCACATGCAGCAATAGGTAGCCAATGCTAGGGCACCAACTTCTGGAGTAGAGCGTCAGCCGTCTGCTCGCCGACAACTCACAAACTTGGCTGAACGAGGCCCGTGCAGATGTCCGAACGTGTGTGCACTTGCCGAGAGGGTGGATCAGCAGTTCTTATTGTCAGACCTGCAAATAATGCAAGGGCAGGGACTGCACGTCTTCAAAACATGCTGGAACTGTCTTTGATCCATCACCCAATACCGCTAGCATCTGACGAGCTTTTCTACACTCCTTCAGATTCAATTCTCCCCTCGTGACAAAGTATTATACGACACCTATTACAAATATGAAGATACTGCGCGTGAATCCACATCCAGATTCAACTCTCCCCTCGTGACAAAAGTACTATACGACACCTATTACAAATATGAAGATACTGCGCGTGAATCCACAGCCTGATTCAACTCTCCCCGCGTGACAAAGGTACTATACGACACCTATTACAATTATGAAGATGTTGTTGTTGTTGTGGTCTTCAGTCCTCAGACTGGTTTGATGCAGCCCTCCATGCTACTCTATCCTGTACAAGCTTCTTCATCTCCCAGTACCTACTGCAACCTACATCCTTCTGAATCTGCTTAGTGTATTCATCTCTTGGTCTCCCTCTACGATTTTTACCCTCAACGCTGCCCTCCAATACTAAATTGGTGATCCCTTGATGCCTCAGAACATGTCCTACCAACCGATCCCTTCTTCTAGTCAAGTTGTGCCACAAACTTCTCTTCTCCCCAATCCTATTCAGTACTTCCTCATTAGTTATGTGATCTATCCATCTAATCTTCAGCATTCTTCTGTAGCACCACATTTCGAAAGCTTCTATTCTCTTCTTGTCCAAACTATTTATCGTCCATGTTTCACTTCCATACATGGCTATACTCCATACGAATACTTTCAGAAACGACTTCCTGACACTTAAATCTATACTCGATGTTAACAAATTTCTGTTCTTCAGAAACGCTTTCCTTGCCATTGCCAGCCTACATTTTATATCCTCTCTACTTCGACCATCATCAGTTATTTTGCTCCCCAAATAGCTAAACTCCTTTACTACTTTAAGTGCCTCCTTTCCTAATCTAATTCCCTCAGCATCACCCGACTTAATTAGACTACATTCCATTATCCTTGTTTTGCTTTTGTTGATGTTCATCTTATATCCTCCTTTAAAGACACTGTCCATTCCGTTCAACTGCTCTTCTAAGTCCTTTGCTGTCTCTGACAGAATTACAATGTCATCGGCGAACCTCAAAGTTTTTATTTCTTCTCCATGGATTTTAATACCTACTCCGAATATTTCTTTTGTTTCCTTCACTGCTTGCTCAATATACAGATTGAATAACATCGGGGAGAGGCTACAACCCTGTCTCACTCCCTTCCCAACCACTGCTTCCCTTTCATGCCCCTCGACTCTTATAACTGCCATCTGGTTTCTGTACAAATTGTAAATAGCTTTTCGCTCCCTGTATTTTACCCCTGCCACCTTCAGAATTTGAAAGAGAGTATTCCAGTTAACATTGTCAAAAACTTTCTCTAAGTCTACAAATGCTAGAAACGTAGGTTTGTCTTTCCTTAATCTAGCTTCTAAGATAAGTCGTAGGGTCAGTTATTGCCTCACGTGTTCCAACATTTCTACGGAATCCAAACTGATCTTCCCCGAGGTCGGCTTCCAGTAGTTTTTCCATTCGTCTGTAAAGAATTCGTGTTAGTATTTTGCAGCCGTGACTTATTAAACTGATAGTTCGGTAATTTTCACGTCTGTCAACACCTGCTTTCTTTATGATTGGAATTATTATATTCTTCTTGAATTCTGAGGGTATTTCGCCTGTCTCATACATTTTGCTCACCAGGTGGTAGAGTTTTGTCAGGACTGGCTCTCCCAAGGCTATCAGTAGTTCTAATGGAATGTTGTCTACTCCCGGAGCTTTGTTGCGACTCAGGTCTTTCAGTGCTCTGTCAAACTCTTCACGCAGTATCATATCTCCCAATTCATCTTCATCTACATCCTCTTCCATTTCCATAATATTGTCCTCCAGTACATCGCCCTTGTATAGACCCTCTATATACTCCTTCCACCTTTCTGCTTTCCCTTATTTGCTTAGAACTGGGTTTCCATCTGAGCTCTTCATATTCATAAAAGTGGTTCTCTTTTCTGCAAAGGTTTCTTTAATTTTCCTGTAGGCAGTATCTATCTTACACCTAGTGAGATAAGCCTCTACATCCTTACATTTGTCCTCTAGCAATCCCTGCTTAGCCATTTTGCACTTCCTGTTGATTTCATTTTTGAGACGTTTGTATTCGTTTTTGCCTGCTTCATTTACTGCACTTTTATATTTTCTCCTTTCATCAATTAAATTCAATATTTCTTCTGTTACACAAGGATTTCTACTAGCCCTCGTCTTTTTACCTACTTGATCCTCTGCTGCCTTCACTACTTCATCCCTCAAAGCTACCCATTCTTCTTCTACTGTATTGCTTTCCCCCCTCCTTGTCAATTGTTCCCTTATGCTCTCCCTGAAACTCTGTACAACCTCTGCTTTAATCAGTTTATCCAGGTCCCATCTCCTGAAACTACCACCTTTTCGTAGTTTCTTCAGTTTTAATCTACAGTTCATAACCAATAGATTGTGGTCAGAGTCCACATCTGCCCCTGGAAATGTCTTACAACTTAAAACCTGGTTCCTAAATCTCTGTCTTACCATTATATAATCTATCTGAAACCTCTCAGTATCTCCAGGCTTCTTCCATGTATACAACCTTCTTTTATGATTCTTGAACCAAGTGTTAGCTATGATTAACTTGTGCTCTGTGCAAAATTCTACCAGACGGCTTCCTCTTTCATTTCTTAGCCCCAATGCATATTCACCTACTACGTTTCCTTCTCTCCCTTTTCCTACTGACGAATTCCAGTCACCCATGACTATTAAATTTTAGTCTCCCTTCACTATCTGAATAATTTCTTTGCTTTCATCATACATTTCTTCGTCATCTGCAGAGCTAGTCGGCATATAAACTCGTACTACTGAGGTAGGCGTGGGCTTCGTGTCTATCTTGGCCATAATAATGCGTTCACTATGCTGTTTGTAGTAGCTTACCCACATTCCTATTCATTATTAAACCTACTCCTGCATTACCCCTATTTGATTTTGTGTTTATAACCCTGCGGTCACCTGACCAGAAGTCTTGTACCTCCTGCCACCGAACTCCACTAATTCCCACTGTATCTAACTTTAACCTATCCATTTCCGTTTTTAAAGTTTCTAACCTACTTGCCCGATTAAGGGATCTGACATTCCACGCTCCGATCCGTAGAACAATTTTCGATGTCCTGATAATGACATCCTCTTGAGTAGCCCCGCCTGGAGATCCGAATGGGAGTTTACCACAAGAAACCCTTTCAATAAAACAGTCCATTTTTAATTTATATGGATGTGGGTTAATTACTTAAAATTAACCCTTTCTAGAGAAAATTAAAAAAGCAAAATTGTCGTGTTGCAGAACATTTGTAGAGGCTGGTATTTATAGCAGAATTGGAGATCTACTACTATCAAGTACGCATTAGTTTATCACAGTTTCACTCAGCAGAAACATTTCGCTTATCATCCAACGTTGTCCTTTAGACCTTTAACATCGTCTCTTTGCAAAACATGCAGTAAAATCTTATTCTGTAAAAAATAAATTTAAATATTTAATGAGCGAACACTTATGACGCTGAGCCCGCCATCTACAGAGTTTTCTATGAATTACTTGAGTTATCCCTGACGTTCTCGCATGTTTCGTCAAACGTTTTAGTGGAGTTATTTTCCTGCTGAGAACTTTTACAGGCACAAAATCCATTTTTATTTACGATTTAGGTTTCTTAACAGATTTATATCAAAGTCGTGTAAGCATTAAAGTCTTCATATTTGGGTAGAATGTACGTTCGCTTACATGACGCTAGAGCGCACAGTTGTTACTGAACAAGTGAACGGAGCGACGACCGCAGCGCCACTGTCGCGCCTCTCTCCACCACGGACGGTGGGAGGGATACGAGACTGGATCGTGCCTCAGTCGCGGACGGAAGGTGGTGGGGTGCGGTACAAGCCCTAGGGAGTAGTGTAGTTAGTGCGGTTACTTTTTTTTTACGTTTATTTTGTGATAATTGAGTTTTTCTACCGGACACTTGCTGGAAAATTGTGCGCCGAGGCAGTAAATAAGTAAGCTATCCACGGCTAGTAAAGAGTGTGTGCGTGTGCTCCTTCGTGCGTGAGTGCGCGCAGACACACGCAGACAATGGATAGTGGCAGTGCGAGCAGCGGTGGAACGTCGGAAGCAGCGAAGCCGGAGGCTGCTGCGACTACGGCAACCTCGCCGCACCCGGGGTGTGGCTGCGCCGCGTCGGCGTCTGCGTCTTCCTCGTCGTCGTCATCAAGCCTGACCGTCAGGGTCACTCCGACGACGGGCGGGCAGTTCGATTTACAGGCTTCGAAGACGGACACAGTTGAGACACTGAAAAAACTGATTTCGAAAAAGCTGAAAGTGCCCAAGGAGCGCATATGCCTGTTACACAGGGACAGGTGAGACAGCTGTCTTATTAAATACGCAACCTCCCGGCGTAGGCTACGTGGCGTTTGCTTGGTGTGAGAAGTGGTACGGGGAACTAATGAATAGGCCAAGCGTTGTTCATTTAATGTAAGGGAGAATGTATTTTCTCTAAGATTGAGGGCGCCTTAGTTTAAAATTAGGGACGTCATGGTTTCGGAGAGGGCGACATTTTAGAATAACTGCACGTTTTTACTTCTTGTGAACCTCATTAGAGCGTGCTGATACAGCCTTTCTGTTATAGGCAACTGCGCGAAGGAACTTTGCAAGAAAACCAGCTTGTGGACGGTAGCAGACTAACCTTATTACCCAGTGTCGAGACTGGTTTGCTGGTGAGTAGAACAGTCATACTTCAGCATTACACATTTTGGGGGTAGCGGACAAATTGTGAACGTTTGTGTATCTTGTCGCCTTTCTTACTGTTCTTCCTTGGGTTGCTAAGCTATCCCGGCTAGACAGATTTTGCAGGTCGTTTGAAATCGTGGTTTCTCGGCTTCACATGATCTGGGCTCTTCTTTTTGGTGATAGTCCCCGTGCACTGTTGCCGCTTGTTGCGTGGCTTTGTTGCTACGCTCTGGCTGTCCGCCGAGCAGAAGCTGAGCGCCGCCCCTCTCCACCGCCCCCTCACCCGGCGGGCATCTCCCTGTCCCGGGAGCTTGGCGTCGTGCTCTGGGGTCCGCAGGGGAGGTAGGCTTGGTGCCCGCTGCCTTGGCCACACCCTGGCAGGGCCCATATCACCACTGTTTACCGAGCTACTATCAGTAGGTTACGATCAGATGTAGCCTTTAGAAGCTTGGCGCTTGTGTTCCTAGGTGTATTGTCAAGACTTCGGTTCGCCACATGCAAATTGATGTATTAGAAGAAATGGGATTACGGCCGTCGTCCTGCTCACTCGCATAACGGTGGTTTTAGCAGTTTCACGGATAATTAGAACCGGAAGTCGGATACCGTACTGTTGTATTTGCATTTCTTCAATAGAAGTCTGTTATTCATAGAATATCAGAAGAAAATTGCCTCGTCGTAAAGTTTCCTGAGCAGGAAAACACTGCCGAAAAAGCTGACAAAGCACTGAAGACCAACAGGGACAGCTCAAGTAGAATAACAAGACTGTAGATGGCGAGATGAATGTACGTCAGATTCACTCGTTAAATATTTAACTTTGTTTCGCAGATAACATGTGAGATGCTTGTTGAATAGTGAGCAACTTTTGAACTTTGTGTCGAATCTGGATACATGCTTGTGGTGGAGCATTGGTTAAGACAGTGGACTCTCATTCGGGAGGAAATTCCCGCAGACCACCCAGGTTCTGGCTTATTGCGAATTCCCTAAATCTTTTAAGAGACATTAGAGTAATTCCTTCTAACAGAATGCTGCCGATTTCCTTCTTATCCAAATAAAAGCATGTGGTCCACACGTAAATGTGAACGGGACGTTGAACTGCTGTAAAGCCGTCAAACAGGCAAAGAATCTCGCGCAATACTGTGACTCTCCATATTTCGGTAGCGGATAAGGGCTTGTAATAGGCTGTAAGGGGCCGCAAAACACTTACCTGGTAGTGTATGAAAACTTTGTTGGGAGGCGGGATATACGTTCAAAGCTGTGGAGCAAATTTGTTTCAGCGGTAGATATACAACATCGGACACTTATAGTAGTATAATCCAGGGCATCACAAATAGAGGCCACCTTTCAGACAGTCGCTAATACATCGGTGTACAGTTTGCTGTGGAAGGTCTCGTAACGTATCCTCAATACAGATGGTAACATTGCTAAGTTTCACTTTCAGAGAAGAGCCAATGATTCCAAATAGAAGAAATCCTATACCGGCATTGTTACAGCTCTCCACTATCAATGAAACAAAGAACAAGCGGACTCGGCGTTTGCAACAAAATCTAAGAAATACTACGTTGATTTTTACATCAGCCCAAATAAAAACTCAGTCACATTGTGTTGATAACCTCAAGAATATACCTATGATAAATAGTACTTTTGTGACTAGACGATGGGGTCCTAAACAAGGTTTCACAATTGTGGCACCCTGGGTCAAAACTGGTAAGGCATGAAGCCCTCCAGATAATGTACAGACCGAAAATAGTTGTTCAGGAACACAGTGCAACGGGAGACTGAAATCTCAGTAAACTTGTAATAGACCGATACCGAAGCCCTCGTGCACGGTACTAACACATCGGTACGCTTAAAAAAGACACGGCTATATTTTTGGTATCGCACCAGTCTTAACCAGCTAAAATGCTAGGTTGCAAGTTAAGTCTCGGTCTTCCGTTAGGACAACGTGTATCCTGAAATGTAACACTAGTGGGGAATCTCGCTAGAGCCTATTGCTAAGATTTACCAGAGAATAAAGTCAAAGAACAAATACTTTATATCGTGCTCGCAGTCATATGTGAGAAGTGTGTGATCATTACCTAGAGCACATCCATAAGTTAAGACGGGTAACTCTTGTTAATTTCGTAGTTAATGGCTAGTTAATTTTGAGACTCGCTGTTAGTATCCATTATACTCTAGTGTTTTCAAAGTGATACTGAATTTATAAGTATGTGGCAGGGCAGAAAGCTAGCGCGTTTTGAATATTCCCTCGAGGGAATGGGGAGGGGCAGCTCCCCTTGATTATTTCCCGTAAATATTTCCACGAAATACAGGAAAGCGGGCCGCAATTAATTGCTGTTGAAAATATACTACACGATGCGGTAACTATAGTTATGGGCCTACGGTATATGGTCTCTGTTGATTATGCTTGTAACGCAGCCTTGCAATGGCAGGTGTACTGTAGCTGCCATAGGTTTCTGCCTCTGCAACAATTAACGTGGCACTTTAACTGTGCGATTGAGAAAGATTTTCAATCTGCCGCGACAGCTATGTTGAGACTTGTAACGCACGAAGGAAGTATGTCGTAAACGTATAGTTCGGCAGTGTTTCGGAAAGTTTGTTTCACCAAGACTTTGATGTTACGGGTTAGTTATCGGGACACATACTAATCTGTTACCTCGTTCAAAATCACTGAAAGTCAAAACATTCGCGACTACCATTCTACAGTGGCAATATTCACCCCACCTGAACATGAAAAATGTCAGATAATGCGACAACAAACCTCATAGTTCATACGCTAGTCATTCGACAAACCTCACATAATCTGACGGAATTACTGTTCAAAAGCTATTACGAGACGCGACTACTTCGTGGCCAATGAGTAAAGCTGTTGCAACCTTGCCAACGTTATTTAAGGGAGCGTTATGTTACTATAGGCCTGCCAGTATTAATTTAACTAATGAGCTCAAGTGTTTGTAACCAAAATATTACGAAAAAGTTTTAAAACTGCAGGATTCTTTGGTGTCACGATTTACTTTCGGTAGGGACCTTAAATATGCGCACTGAAAATTGCCAGCGCGTTGTTGTACGTTAACGTAAGTCACTTCAGGACTTTGTGCTACAATAATAATGCAGTGGGAATGTATTCACATCTGTTGGACGAATGTTATGAAAACACACACCAAACGGACATTTCACGTCACATGCAACGAAAATCTGTAACGCAACCATCTGTGTGTGGCGTGTTTATAGTTTTGTATTATTTACATTTTAGGACAATTAATCTGTAAAAAACACACCATTTCATAAAGAAAGCGTGTAAACCGTCTGAGGATGAATCACAAAGATTCGAAACCGGTAACGATATCCTTAGAATAAAGGAACTGGAAGTAAATTTGTGGTTGGTTGCTGTCCCAACACCAACTTCGGGACTTTAATTTCAAAGATGAAGTACCAAGTACACACTCCAAACGCTGTGTACCTTGCATCTAATTTGTAAAGTTCGAGCTGATGTCCCATTTTCGACGGTTGATTGGATTGCTTGAGGCGAACCCATTGTATTTTGCTTTGGGATCTTAGTTGACATGACCTACACTGCAGTAGTTGGATGGTGTAGCTCTTTTTCAGATAAAAGGGCTCTTAGTTTTTCGTCACACTAAGACTGATCTTTGAGTTGCATTGAGAAAGGGGTCTGTCAGAACACATTTATTTCGAAAGATTCATTCTGTAGTTATTCTTTAATTCTTCTGACTCATCGTCTAGATACGTTAGCTACAGCCACTTATATCGCTTTTAAGTATATATAAAATATGTAAGCCAGCAACTGGAAAATATTGTGCAGCATATAAACCATATACACATAGGGACATTTTTCGCATTGGTAATAGTAAAGGTACTAGTTCTCGTAACTCGGTAGAAAATTTTTTTTTTCACAGGTGTCTATAAACCAGCAGTGGCGTTGAACCGAAGTACAGTACGTTGCCTTTTCTGCGAAATGAAGACGTTGCATTTTCACAATGCTTCGATGCATGCTGGCACGTCATTCTCGCCTTTATCGACACAGTAATTACATCAGTTTACAGTTCAATAGCCGGACTTGCGTGACGTACTGGTCATAGACTGCGGAAAAGTCTGGCGTTCCGAGAAGATCGTAGAATAGCTATCGTTCGGCTACCACTGTAACATATTTCATGGTATGTAGTGTAAACGGATCACGCGCTCGTTAAAATATGTACCAAAGTAAAAGCTTTTTATTAATCAGTTGAAATAGGTCGACGACCTTGCTGTTTAGTTCCCTCCTCCAGATCAACCAACACACACTTGAAATAAACACGCTGTCTCTTAGCCGTAGGAGTGTCCGTATCTTCACCATCCATTTACATTACATGAGATACCGTATAGTCAGGTAAACACCCCAGGAACCGATTCAGTCTCAGAGGACTGAATTAAGAGATTCTCGACAGAAATAAGAAACGAACAGAATCTTTTAGCATTGACAGGAAAGTCCGAGCTTTCAATGTAGCTACTAGTTAAGTTTCATTTGGCCCCGAGGCTTGCACAAGGTAGGCTAGTTTGGAGAGCCCCATCAGACAAGTCTTTTGACTGAGGACCATACGTTAATTACCCGTCCACGAACTCACCTAACACACAGTGACACTGAAACATTACTCTGCCTTTTCACACGAACTTTGAGAATATAAGCGGAAACAAACGTAAGAACTGCCATTTGTCCTGAAAATCCACGATATGTAATTAAAACTACATGAGGATTATCAATTATAATAAAAATTTGTAGACTTTAGAAGCATGTATCACATGGCTAAGAGGGCATTAAAGCAAATGTAAGCAATTCAAAAAAAGTACTGTTGTACGACACAGCAAGCTACAAAATTAAGCAGAAAGCTTAAGTAATACTAACGCAAATTTAAATACATTCAGCGTGTGCTATAAATATTGCTACCTAGCGAATGACTTGGGAAGTGCATCATACCACAAGACTACCAATTACCGTTTGATATCACATTGAAGCAACTGAAGAATCTTTTAGCAAACTAAGCCACGAATTATCATTGTTTTGTCTAATGGAATCGAAGAATGGGTAAATGAATTCAAACTGCACTAAACTGTCTTGATTGCACTAAATCTTAGTGACTTAAGATACTGTAGGACTCGAAAGTATAAGAAAGTTCTTAGTTAGTATCCTGATGCTGACATGATCAGTAGTTGGTATATGTAAAAAGAAAGCTTTAAGATCTATTTTCTACGGTGTAAGGTAAGAACGTTGTTAACTTGGTAGCACAAATTCTGTCCTCAAATTTGACTGCTGTTAACCTTGTCCGTGACGAATGTATAAAAAACTATAGGCTGGTTCACACTCGGCCGTAATTTAGTTATGTCAAATGAGGTAGCAACTAAACGTTTCTTAACGACGTCTAGTAAAATTGAGTTAAATTGTTTGATCGGCAAGATCGAATAATCGTAGCCAGTGAAGTGGCTTCCCCCAGCCCAGCTCACTTGCCTATGAGCTTTACTGTACCCGTGTGAACAGTCTTCGTTCCGCTGTCTCTTCTTAGTCACTGTTACTTGTAGGTCTGCAACATGGCTCGTCGGAGTGACGGTACAACGGTTTTTGTTTCTGTAAGAGTTTTTGTGCCACGTGGAATGTCCTCTGTACAAAAATTTAAAAAACTAACTAAGCAGGAAAGACGGGAAAATGGGGGCTTCAGTAGAAGATTAAACAGAAAATCAGAAGTATCAGGTCGGTATGCAGTTGCGTTTTTTTCGGAAGCAAATTGGATGCTCATTCAAATCTTTGCCCAACCCATTTTCTCTTTATCTCCTTAGTTTCAATCTCTTCTTCCACCTCTTCCGGTATACCGAATCATGTTGCAGCGCACATGCGACAACAGTGGACACAGGACTGCAACTTATTCGCTACTTGGTCGCGAAGTAGAGCTTCTAAATAACTTATTTCACTGAATTGCTGGCATAGTGTAAACCATCCTTTCTGGTGGGTAAATGGTTTTTCTGCTGCTTCGGTAGCCCGTACATGAATTTCTTTTGTGACGTAGTGGGATTTTTGTCTACGCGGATACAATCCCACTTAATGTTAGAATTCTTCAGTGAGTTATTGGTAGGTGGTTGCTTGCGTATATAACTTTACTGTGCTGAGTTCAACTTCTGATGAACTGAGAAGCTCCATGTATGAGAACGCGCCATGTTTTTTTAGATTTATTATTTCTGGATTGGAGGTAGTGGATATAACAAGGTAATGCAGAAATAAATCCTAAGGTCGGTTTGAACACCACAGTGGCTTACTAGGCATGGTCCTAATGGAGGTGGAATGCCGTTGCATTCGTCTAATTTTTTGACTATCCCAGCCAGTTACCTGGTGACAGACCGTGTAACGCGTACTTACGTCAGTGCAGCCTAATAGTGCCCACATTAAAAACGCCGCTAGAAGCGATTAAAGCACTGGGCCAGTGAGCACTGAAATATTTTTATTGGGATTGGACGTGAAGTGCCTACTAGAGACTGTAGGCGTCCAGCGAGCCTTTCTCGCGTGTCGCAACGACGCGCTGGAGAGGCTGCTAGCGCGGCCGGCTGACCTTGGTCGCCGCGGCGGCGGCGGCAGGCTGCTGCGGCGGGCCGGCTGGTCGTGACGTCAACGGCTATCGACCGTCGCGCCGGCCGGTCGACTGTGGCCGCCAGCGCGACATCCTGCTGCAGCGCCCCTCCCCTCCCCGTCTCTTGCCTTCTGGGGCATTTCATTTCTTTCTACCCGCCAGCAACACGGTTTCGTGAATCACATATGCGGCGTACGACTTATCGGTGGCTTCTCTGGGTTGTGATATTTTCACCTCTGATAGAATTCGTTTCCTCCAGTCATTATAGCTGGATATCATTCGTCCGCGTTTGCTTAAAGTTGCCACACAGTGAAGATCTTAGTGTGCAACACAAGTAGATTTTCTCATCCTTGCGAGGTAATGGATTCTGTACCTCCCTTATTACAGAAACATCACTGTCAGGGGATACAGTCTCCTTAAACCATATTAGACATTAATATAGATATGTCCACCGTTTACCTTCCACAGCTATAGCTCTGCGGGGGACACTTCCTGTGATGTACTGGATGTCTGAAAGGATCGCAGCCCATTCTTAAACAGGCGAAAGCGTAGAAGGTAGTGGTATTTATTGCAGGCTTGGGGTCTGGAACGCATTAGAGCCCAGTCCAAAGGTGTTCCGCTAGATTCGGGTCGTGATTCTGGGCAAACAAGTTCATATCAGGAATGTTACTGTCTACAAGCCATTGCTTCGCAGATGCTGCTTTGCACAGCGATTTGTGATGCTTCTACCAACAATCGTCGTCCTCAAACTGTGCCTCACAGGTTCGCAGTAAGCAATGCTGTGATATGTCGCAGTTAACGTTTTCTTAAGCGCCGTGAGCGGACTACACCCTAACCACGAAAATCACTCCCATACCGTAACATCCACATCTTCCGTACTTCATTAACCGCACTATGCGCGATGGCAGGTAAAGTTCCGCAGGCATTCTCCAAACCCATCCTTCAGATTGCCACAGGTTGTAACGTGTATTCATTTCAAATCGTGTCTTCCCAGCCATCCGCTGCCATTGGCGACGCTCTTTACATCTGAAGCGTTATTTACCATTGGCTACATAAATGTGCCGGTGATGAGCTGCAGTTCCACTATACGATTGCACTGCAGTGTTCAGTACGCAACTGCCTAGTCTTGGTTTAACTATGGTTGCTCTGAGTCACTTCAGTTAAATCGCACGAGCAATCGACTCGGACAGCTGTAAAGAACTGAATTGTTCCTGATGGGTTGGTTTGTTACTTTAGGAGTAACTGAGCTCCCCTGACCGAGCTGTGCTGCTGTTATTGCTTTTCTACTGACAACACAAAGCTCGCGCCCCCCCCCCCCCCCCCCCCCCAATTTCAGCATTCTTTCTGCGTCCCAAGTGTGTGTGTGTGTGTAGTCACTGGACGTAGTGCTTCTCCTACCTTTGCCGTTACCGCGTGTTTGTGGTTGTCTTCACCTTTTGGACTTTACTTTAGTGGCAACGCATTAAAACCATGCCATCGTTTAAACTGGTGGTAAATACGGCTTTCGTAGGAGTGTCCGCATAAGTCAGTGTAGATAATGTGGTGAACAGTTAAGAGGTAGCGAATTAGTTACAACGTGCACCTCAGCACAGTTACATTAACAAGCTGCTAAGTATGGGACGAATGTCGATCAGTATCTGATTTATACTTTGTCTATTTAATCCGCGAAAAATTAGTTGTAAGAGGACTGTTCAAATATTTTTTTTTTGTTTTTTTTTTGACAGCATACCTTTTCTCATGCTCATAATTTGATGGTCCTTCTCGTAGTATTCTCCCATGAATGCGATGCACTTGTGCCAGAGTTTCTGCCAGTCTTCAAATACATGCTGGAAACCATTTTTTTGAGAGGACCTTCAAAATCTCCTCTGCAGCCTTCACCACTGCTTCTGATGTTTGATAATGGCTCCCACGAAGGCTTTTCTTCATTTTAGAGAATAGAACATGGGGCTGAATCCGGACTATAGGGAGGAGGGTGAGAATGCTCTTAACGTTGGTTTTTGCAAGACATTCAGCAGCAACATTGGCAATATGCTGCCGCGCATTATCGTGGTGCAGCACCCAGCCTGCTTCACGAAAATGTGGTCTTTTGCGCCTGATATGGACTTGAAATGCTCTTCAGGATATCCCTATAGTATTTTCCAGTTGTGTGTGTGCAGGTACAACATGCTGATAAACCATTCCATGAATATCAAAGAATGAGATGACCATAACTTTCCCAGCAGAAGCAAACACTTTTGCTTTTTTGGGAGTTAGTGATGGAGACTTCCATTCTGAGCTCTGCTGTTTGCCCTCAGGATCAAAATGATGGAGCAAAGTTTAATCATCAGTGATTACATTCGAAAAACAAACTCCGGATCTTCGTCTAATATCAACTTTAACTGCACTGCACGCGAATGTCCTTTTGTTCGGGAATCTAACAGTCTTGGAACCTATGGCGCACAAATAAGTGCCATGTGTAATTTTTAGCAACAACGTGCGGGTGTCACCCAATGAAATGTTCAGTATTTCAGAAAGTCAGGAAATTAGTCGATTCTCTCTGTGACAGCAGCTGTTTTTTCTTCCGTAACAGCAGTAACTGGAACACTGTGTCCACCTTCCTTTGAAATTGTCTCAGCTCTTTAAACTTTTTAAACCATATTCGAGCTGTGGTGTAGGGAAGAACTCTCCATAGGCATCTTGTAACATTGTATAGCCCTCAGCTGAAGATTTGTTGAGGAAAGCACAAATTCAGTGCCGCATATTGTTCCTCACGTGTAACCTCCATTGCAGTGGTAGGCGATACTGAACCCATGACCTTGCCTGCCACTCACAAGCGGGAACCAGGAGACCCAAAAGTGAAACTACTATGGCGTCTTTGTTGCACATTAAGCTAACAGAATATAATATTAAATTTTAGCGCGAGAAATTGACCATCAAAATAATTACGATCATTCTTTATTGAAAAGTTCTCGTAACTTTCGTCGTTATTCGTCCATTCAGACTAGGCATGGGAAATACGAAGGCAATGTGTCTAAAATTTCATATTCTTCACAAAGCTTGCGCCCCCCTCCCTCCCAAGGAGAGGAGTGTCTGTGAACACGCATCTTAAGTCATGATTCAGCGGT
Source organism: Schistocerca serialis cubense (assembly GCF_023864345.2). Classification (NCBI taxonomy): domain Eukaryota; kingdom Metazoa; phylum Arthropoda; class Insecta; order Orthoptera; family Acrididae; genus Schistocerca; species Schistocerca serialis. Next base: position 574,597,907 of record NC_064638.1, read on the forward strand.
ACACTGATAACAAGGTACCTTGGACTTAATGATCAATGCTACCACAGTTTGACATTTTGCTGTTTATTCAGTGACTATTATATTTACAACCTTTGTCTGCAGTCCTGTAAAATAGTATAGAAATAGTACATCATTTGAGCTTGACTTCTTAATTGGCCTGACTAAGATAAACATACCAGTTACCGCCTCCATTGGACAGCGGTTGCTGTCATTTGTCGCTCGTGCGAAAGTCCCGTCCACATAGATATAATCAATGGATACTTCTTACTTGAAAGAATAGAATTAGCTAAACGCAGTATAACCTCCAGTATACCAGAACTTCGTATTAAAAGGCAAAGCAGATGCACATCGTATAATATGAGCATATGCCCGTAAGAGTGCAGCACTATTCTCCAGAGATGCTTTGTCTCCAAAATTCCTGAATTTTTCGTGACGTCGGGGAGAAATCTCCACACACTGCGGAACTTTAGGTTGACAAGCCTGCCTGAAGCTGTCGTGAGGGTTGCCTGTGTTACTATATTAACTTAGTTTTCGCAAGCATAATTAACAGCAGGTTCTTAGAATTTTTTAAAAATTTCTTCACAGTGAAAGAAAAAAAGAATCACGCTCCCTGCGCTCTCGTCACTTCTGCATTGCAGAACGAGGGGACGCAGTGGTTGACAGTAGACTATTATATTTGTGCTCTGCATTCTCATTCACTAATGCAGGGATAGTTCTCGAAATGGTTTACTCGCTATCGCCCCTTCGCCATCCAACTGATTATGAACTCTGTTCTCGTGTTCCTTTCGACCTTAGCCAAGAGTGTAATATTTCCTTTAATCTCGTCGTGTTCTGCGTGAGCGATAGTTCACTTTGTTTGAGGTAGTGCGCAGGTAATTGCATTCTTGCGGCTGCAGGGGAACTGGTTACCTGAGCACTATACTGTCCTCATAACACCGGACACTTGGGTAGATGGAGGCACTCGCGTTAAATCCAGCCGTAAGGTGTCAATAGAACTGAAGGCTAACTTAAGTGCGGTTGGCATGGTGAACACCGAAACGGGACACAGGTAGTCAGAGCCCTGTGGAATCCGCCGATTACGAGCACTTTACGTCCTGTTGTGCACTTAAGACCCATGTCCACACAGGCCAAACATTCGGACAGAAGGACGTCTGGAATGTTTCCTACAATGGGAGAATGCGGTGTCAAACCCCCGTTGAAAGTCAGAGGACTTCCAACAAACAAGCATTCCCGGCAGATGTTTACTTTGTCTGCTCTGAATTCTCGATACGGATAAGCGAATATATTTTGTTGGTAGGAGCTGGTGGTTGTGCTTGGAGGTCTCGAAATGGTGGAAATTTATGCCCCTTTAGTGACTAGCCGTAAAGACTGTACGGGGGTTTTCTCGGAGGTCTGAAGCGGGCCACAAATGTATTGGAGTGACAGTCTTGGTCTGATAACTTGGTGCAGGAGCAGCTAGGCGTGGTTTATACACGGCTCCACTCCACACATAGCAGCCAGGGACAGCGCAGCCGTGGTAAGAATGCAATTACGTGGACGCGGTAGTGAAGTGCGTATGTCAGTAGCGTGGACGCCCTTCCTCACCAGCCTTACGGACCAGTGAGGAACAACAAGACTCTTAGAGGACTGGTATCGAGGAAGGACCTGGCCATCATCAACCAACACCCTGTCTTCACGCCCACGGACTGGGAACACATCTTTGAGGTCTCAGCCCGGGGCGCGGCGGCGGGGGAAGTGCGCCCGGAAATACAACAGCATCCAGCATACCAGCAATTCCTGGAGCTCGAGAAGAACTTCACTGTGGAAGGAATGAACCGATTCATTGATCAGAATCCAGACTTCATACGCGTATTATGCCAGAAACCGTCTACTTCGCCAGACAAACCAGCGAAGTAGCCAGAGGCCCACCCCATCGAGAGGCCACACTAACAACAGAGCAGTCTAAGGAGGAACAGCAGCATCGCTGCTTAGCCTCCATCACCGCCGGACAGAGGAAGTCCGTGATCTCGAAGACTGGTGTCGTACGCACTCTCTCGCGATGGTTCTTTCTCTAATACCACGCGCATCTTAAAAGGGAAACTCCCTTCGCACCCCGCTCAGCTTTAGTGGTAAAATGGGCCAGAGGATAGCCAGTCAAAAACTCGATACAGATAAAAAAGTGAACGGTCCAATCTTAGGTATCATATGAAGAGAACTGGAACGGCCGCGGCGTCTTAGTTAACTGGTCACGGAGTTGTGTTGTAATCCCGACGACCCGTGTTCAGAACTCCCTCGTGCCATTTACTTTTGTTTTTTCACAACAGTATGAACCGACAGTCTGGTCATTGAAACGTTTCTCTTTCTGTAGTCTTGGCAGTTTCCATACTATACGTTGGTTATAGAATGAGTCTTGTGGTGGTTACCGTCGCATGTCTAAATGTGATGCATAATAAGCAGGCGAGATACCACGTAGACGTCTCATAGAAATGAAAACAACAAACGGGTGTGAACTATGTCACAACTAACGAATTAGTCAAAACTACCTAAACAGAATGCAACTTCAAAAACGTTAAAAACATCTTTTGGCAATAGCACAGAGAAACTGTGATTATGAAACTGTTTGTTCCTTTGTTGCAGCTTACGTGACGAACTATTGTTTCTTCATTTCCTTGGGGAGTGATCATTCACGTTCATACTAGTACCTATATCGGGCAAGGAGGCATATCTCATTCAGTTACAGACGTACAAATTGGATGCGTCGGTAAGAGATCATCATATTACACACGTATTGTTACTAATGCGGTGTAGGACACTCCAGACGTGTTTTCCGGTGGAGGATTCGGTTGATTTCTTGCCTTGTCATCAAAGTCTGCTGTTCCCATTCGAGCGCCACTCCCTTTCGGCTGCTAATACAGTATTTGTGCAGAATAGTGTCGTTAAGTCCCTACCTTACACCTCGCTGTTGCAAACGAACATTACACCACGACACACACAAATTAGAATAAAACAAGCAGCGAAGAAAAAAGTTCGGCATGAAAGAGGTGTGAACACGGCTCTCCCCCTTGGCAGTCCATCACTGACCATTCATCCACGACGCCTTTCTTTTTCAAGCTGCCCTATATTGAACTTCCTATGCTTTGATGTTCACTGTTTCTATTTTGCCTTTTTTCCACTGTTCAGTAAATCTTCGTGGTTTCATTCTTGATCTGTGTTCAGTTTTTGATGGGCTGTCCACTGGACCCTTTTACCACTAAATCTGAGTGGGGGTGGTGGCTGCGATGGGGAGTTAACCTTGTTAGTGTCGGGAAGTCACTGTCTACGAATCACCGTTTAAATAACAACAAAAATGTTTCCCTGGTGCTAAGTTTTGTTTTCCTCTCCCATTTGTTAAATCAGTTTTGTGCTCCCTCTTCCTGTTGCATTAAAATAATGTTCACGGTTTTATGATTGCAATCGACTAACTCTTATATGACCGGGGACAACAGTTTTTTCTAGCATCGCGCTGGTGGCGATAGTATTAAACTGTGTTTTGTATGAAATAATTAACAAATTGCAATCTTCTATGATTCATGGTCACGTGAACTTTCGTAAGCACCTTTTTACGCGAATAAATTGTGCATTTACCAGCTCAATATCTTTAATTACGTATTCAGCAGTTCCTATTTTTCTTTACATATTGTGTCCAGATACTTCTAGTATAAACGATACATGGGGTGGGGCCCCTCTGACAACCAAGGGACGTGTCTTCAATGCGCAACAGTTGAATTTTATCAAGTTGCCTAATCATTCCATCGGGTAAACTATCATTTTTGTCTGATCTGGGGTGATATTCTGCGATTAAATTTGCGTTTGGTTAACCGAGGAGTACTAATACAGGTGTCCCTGCACATCCGTCTTTGGCGTCAATGCCTAGATGGCATTATTGAATATACAAAATTGTTAAGGCTTTCGTGGCCACTTGTTGACAAATTGCCTATTGGCTTCTGTCTCGGGTTCTTCGGCCGACGTTCATCTAATGATTTTTCTGACGTTTCGCCAGCACGAGTGGCTGGCATTGTCAAAGCTTCACCCTCATAGCCGGTTCACCACCGGCAGAAGCCAATAGGCAGTTTGTCATTATTGAATATGTTACTCTTTGCTAATGCTCGCGAATGTTAAGTTCCTATAAAGTGGAACCGTTGTTTAAAGCTGGGAAAGCGTTCAGTCTGCATTTAGCGTCACTGCTCGTTGCAAGGGGACTTTCCGTCGCTGTGCTTATTATAGTCACATTATGTAACGCTGTAGCTCAGGAAGGCTCCATTCACGTTCTTGGGCGTCATCGCCAGCATGGCTGAGGTGCTAATAAAATAAGTCTAGAGTTTGTGTCCAGATGGTGCACCAAGAAAGCGCTGCCATTCCCAGAAAGGAGCGATGGTACAATTTTTTGTATGTCCAAGGCAGCTATTGTATAGTCAGTTATGGTACCGGGCCAGGTAACATTGTTTACGATGTAGAAGTGGAATGAAAACTAGTTACTGAGCCTTACCTTATACCCTTTCGCGGAACAGCCATTTCGGGAACAGGTTGCTTTATCACTGGAGATAAGAAATCAGCTCCTTCAGATCTTGCACAGTAATTTACTTTGAACCGGCTGCTTTGATTTCCGGAGGAATTCGGTTCGTAAGTGCGGACTTTGTGATATTGGTTGAATTACCAAGAGTGCTATAACCAGATTGCAATACATCATAAAAACGACGCATTTATGTCGAACACAGCACTCAGTGGATGATGACACGAAAGTTAATATTCATGGTTATAACGTAGATATTAATGTGCCGTTTTGTTGTTTCACAATTACAGTAGCTTATTCCCTTAGTTTGCTGAAAGCATGTATTGTTTGGCGGTGTAATTATTGGCGTTATTGCCGCAGTGTATCTCGATATGTAGGTATTGCTGAAATGTGTGCCATTCGCTTCATGAAACATAGTTTACAGAAAAATGTAATGAGAAGGCAAAAGCAGTTCGCAGGGCTCTAGTGGTGGGAATAGATGAGTCGCCTCTTAGCAGCTTAAGTCCGGTTCATGATTCATGGTGTACGGTGCCAGTTGTAGGTTGTTCAACGGCTTACAGGGGCTGCAGATTTGATTTCCAATATTTCATATAGTTACCGACCAAAATTAATCTACTCAAACGCCTGATATTTCTCTTTTCTGAAGCAGTCAGGAGTTTGAAGCTAAAAGTATTGCATTCTGTGCAGAATCGAGTTGGGGTTTTACTGGTGGGGTGACTAACAAGGGCTTGCATCCCTGACACTAGTGTGTCACTGGTATACATTATATTGCGACGTGCTATCGTATCTTAGGCCTAAAAAGTACATCATGTGCACACATCCCCACTTTCCTTGTCTGAAGCTTGCGCTAGTTGTGAAGGTGGAGGTAGCTTGTTTTCATGCGTTTTTGTCATATGCAAAGTAATCAGATTATTTATTTTTAATGCTTTCGCAAAGGTAGCAATGGTATGTTCTGTGCGTTTTTCCGTCTGAAATGCCGTTTTCATACACAGAAAAAAGATTTAGTAAACTTACAGCTCCATATTCAAAGAGTCTGTTACTGTAACCGCTCACAGTTAGCGGCGAAACTATATGCTTCTCTCAATGACTGAGAACGTTGGGATGAACAGTGAACAGCATTAGAGCCAGCGAAGAAAACACATCAAATGTAAAATATGACAGGAAAAGGACGAAACATGGATCACTGTTTCAGCCAAAAAATAATCATATTTCTCTTTAGGCAAAGTGGATGTATATTATCCCTTTTTATCGAATCATATTGATGTTGCCATTGTAATTTCTATTAAGATAGGCCTTTATCGTGATTGGTTACCTTTAATTTTGAGTACAATCGGAAGCTTTAAACCAGGTATCTTTAAAGTCTTCGGATTACTATGCAGGTGACATGCTGTGAAACTGAAAACGAATAAAAGCAAGCCAGTCTGTAAAATTCCATCTGAACGATTTAGTCTCAGGTAAGCTATAAGACAGTCTTAAATAGAAAATAAGCTATGAATACGTATATTTTTTGTGGAAAAAATAACCCAATGTAGATCCCAGTGTAGATGGCGCTGTCTTTATACACAGCTGCGCATACGTGTTTGGTTTTTGGGTAGACAGAAAACAAATTGTAGAATGCGGAAATAGTAATTGTGACGATTGAAGCCAGTGTGAATAAATTTTTGTTTAGTGGTCCAGTCGGGCTACTGGATCCAAGATGGTGAGAAACTTTTTGGTAGGCGTAGTTTGTCTGCGTGATGGGCTGTGGCGTTGCTACCTGCGGTAGGGGCCCGGAGGTTGGGCGCAGGGCTGGCGGGTCACGGACCGCCCCGCGCCTCCTTCCAGCCAGGTGTCGACCGTGGGAAAGCGACTGCGCCGGCCTTCCAGGGTGGAGCAGGCACAAGGTGAACAACCGTTCGCGTATGCCACAAAGAGCAACCGAGAGTGGAATAATAAAGTAAGCATTACAATTTTAATGGAAAACTAAAGTCGTCGTACCAGCACACCATTTAATAGCAGATGGTTTCAAAATAAAGACGGAACTTATCTCTCCGCTTCTCACGAAAATTTACCCTTATTTTGTTCAAAACAGAGAGCTTATGACTACAGTGGATAAGATCGTTTTCCCATTGGCGAAATATTAAGTCGTAGATAGCAACAAGTGTGGGCGGCACAACAGCAACAAATGTGCTTAGCGTACAGCCCATTGTGTAGTGTGCAAGCTTTTAGCACGCGGGTACTATCACTCGAAAGTGATGGAAAAGGACTTCGGACTAAAACTACTGTGAAAGAACGGATGCTCGGAATTACATGACGATACATACGTAAGGTCCGCTTAATGCTGGATTCTAGCCTAGAGGAAAAGAAGCTGCTCTATAAAAATGGACATCGTGTCAGAAAAGCAACGCCTGGGCAGTACAGCTTGTTTTTGCAAGTTGTACGTGTATCTTGCAAATTAAAGATTCAGGTTGACACGTCGAGCCAGTATTCAGGTAACCGCTGTGTTCTCCTGAATTGTGAGCTGTGGATCGACGAACCATAATATGAAACACGATAAATTCGGATTTTTACTATTACAAATCACGCAAGCACCAAGCTCTATTAGAAATGATTGGTGAAAGCTTGATTGTGAAAACAATGGGTTTATTCATAGATTAACTTCTCTGCTACCAGTCAAGATTTTATTTTACACAACGCGTTTCGGGAAATGATTCCCATTCTAAAACGCGTTTTTTGTGTACTGTCGTTTTTCGTATTGGCTTTGAAGTATGAAAAGGTGCTTTATTATGCTGTCATTACTTCATAAATGAAAAACCCGTAACTTTTGAGTTCATCTTTACATATAGTTACTGCTGAAATTTGGTAAAACTTGTACTTAGTTATCTTATGGTTAAACACAATTTTCTGTGCACCGTGTACATCGAGGATAACAAACTTACATAAACAATTACGATCTTTTCAGATGTACTTAAGCGATAATGTTATAGGTCTTCCACAGAGTACGAAATGCCGTTGTACAGAAGATATTAAGTTTGGATCAAGATTCGCTTATATCTATTAATGGAAAACTTTAAAGTGAATCCGTGAATTTCTTCTAATGCTTACAGTATACTTAAATAATAATAGTGCCGATACAATATCGTAAAATTATGAAAATCTTCTAAACTTTCTGCTTGCTGCATTAGCTGTAATATCTTTATTACAGGGTCTCACACACACTCGTTAGATGATTTACTCGCATCCTCATTTGTATACATATAACTGATCTAACATTGGTTCACTAAAATAGTTTTCTCACATTCGGATGGCGTTCGAATCGCTAGAACCGCAGTAGTTGGATGGTTATAAGAAACATAAATTCCAGTGGGTAGCAGGCCCAGGCAGTGTACGTGAACACTGTGAAGCCACTTAGGGGAGACATGACTGGTTGAAGTAGGAAGGTCAGGCCACCCAACAGCCCAGTTGATGTAATGTTACTGAAAACTAGTAGCACATAGAAATAAGCACCACTGTAAATAGACGGAAGCAAATCATGACCCAGATGAAGATAAATATCTTCTGTACCAAGCCATGGAAGACCTACATTCTCTGACTACACATAAAAACATTTTGTAACTGTTTGTGAGTTTGTAATTCTCTAGGTATGCTGTGTACAGAAGAAGTGTACCATAAGTGTAAGTGGCTCCAAATTATGCCACTAACTATATTTAAAGAGCGATAATAATAAAAAAATGCGTTTCTATATATAGTGCAATAAAATCAACAGAACAAAGCAGATCCTTACAAATTAAAACTAATGAAAAATGGCGCAGTATACAGAAAAAAGACTTGAAAATGGGAATCATTCTGAAACGCACAGTTTAGAATACGAATGAAAGAAAATCGTGATTGGTACCAGAGAAGTTATGCATAAACAAATCCAGAACATGTGCACGTTTGGTGTAGAAACTGTCATACTCTGCTGAGAAACAACCATCACGACACAAAAAATAAGTTAGTAAATTAGTTCTGCTTTTAAATATAGTCCTACCAACATAAAGGTTAAAATACGTTTCTTCAAATGTACGCTGTTTAATTTGTAACTAATAGTGTCGAGTGCGTTAAGACGGCGAATTTTCAACAGCAACGAAAGTAATGCTGGCCGTGCATGGATGATTATCAGGTAGGTTCGGCAATGCTATCTGAATGCTTGTCGGTGATACGCGTCTACAGCATAATATCCCCGCTGGGTGAGCCTAAAGAGATTGGAGAGACTATAAATTATTTCTGCTGGATGCACTAACCAGCATCTCATTTTAATGTGGATAAATGTAAAATGTTCTCAGCGAGGAGAAACATAAAAGTCGTAAACCTGAGGCCCATGTTATAGTTCAAATATCTACAGAAAGTATTAAATATGGTAGAAAACGGGCACATAAAATCGGTTGTACGGAAGGTGGATGGAAGGCAGATTTTTTGGGCGTACTCAGTTTACACAAAGTTCATCTGCAAAGTGATGCAGGCTAGCAGTGCGAGCAATTGAGTGCTGCCACATCTTCTAGAGACATTACGAAGGAGCAACGACAGCAAATATCGAACAGTAGGATCGTACCAGGTAAGTCAGCGGTCTCCGCTTCCACGAAAGCGGAACTGAAATAACTGTCATAGGGCACGCTGATTACTTCTGTTGTAACGAGACCGCATTCAAATCCCTTTATACACAGATTAGTTTCTTCACTCATTTCAAAATAAGAATAAAAACAAGCAATCCACAACGCAAAGCAAATTGAAGTACAAATACATACTGCATTTGACAGGGCTATAGCAAAACTGTTCGCTGCAGTTGGCAGTGGTAGTCCAGGCCCCACCTCGGTGTCTTACGCAACCATAGTTAAAGGGTTCAAACTGTTCAAATGGCTCTGAGCACTATGGGACTTAACATCTGAGGTTATCAGACCCCTATAACTTAGAACTAGAGGAATGCAGTGCGTCACGCAACCGCCACCCCGCTCCCCCCCCCCCCCCTCCCCCTGCCACGTGGGAGGCCAGGTAGGGCGCCTCAGTCGGCCGCCTTTGTTCTCTGCGGCGCGGCGCGCCCACGCCTCGCGTCGTCACCCATTCTCACAACAAAGGCAGTTATCTCCGCTGACGACCGCCTTGCCTCACCTCACCTCTGCTCTGCTCCAGCACTTTCCCGTCCACTCCCTGGACCCAGTTGGTCATTTCTCTGCTCCTGCGTTTTGTGCCATGCATAGGAAATAGTCGCCAGAATTGTTCCCGGATGAATGGAAAACACAGGGGACAATTATCTGTAGACCTAGATAAAGCATAGGAACAAGAGAAGCGATGTTAACACTGAGGCAAGCGAAAAACAGCTGCATAAGGGCAAGAGTAAATTTGTAGATATTGAGAAAACATTTAATACTGACTGGAATGTATTATTAAGTATCCTTCGCCAATCTGGAATCAGCTTCAGAGAGAAGACTTATATGTAATACCTACATACGACAAATCGGAGTTCGCTGTGTTAATAAAGAAGAATCGGCATTCAGAAGGGGTACGGCAAACTTGCTCCCTATTCCCAGAGTTATCTAATCTGTACATACAGAAGGCAGTTGACAGGGTGAGAGTAGTAGATAGATGTAACAATTCATGGAGCTGAAATACATGCTGAGATTTGTCGATATAACATTAATTACTGACAGTAAAGAAGACCTGCAAAAAAATCCTGGACATAATGCGTAAAATAAGGGAGGAGGAATTCCATATGCCAAGATACAAAACAAAGGTTATAGTCCGCAATAAAAATCTAAAAAACGAGAAATGAAGACAGTTTTAATTACCTGCCAAGAAAGTGAGGGAAGAAGCTACAAGGAGATAGGAGCCAAAATTGTCCATACCAAGAGTCCTTCTCTTAAGGAAAACATTCACTACAAAAAAAACATAAGCCTTGAGGAGAGGAAACAAATGTTAGACCTAGGTGTGGTGAATTGAAACAAAAGGCATCGAAGCGTGGGCAATAGGAGAGAGGGGAGGATATTTGCTGCATTCTAAATACGGTGTTACAGAAGAATAATGAGAATCAGCTGGAGAGAAATTTATCGCGTAACGAGGGAGTTTTCACTATAGCAAGAACTTTGTGTAGCACCTGAAAAGGGCTCGGCTGATAAACCACATAATCCGACATGATGGTTTATCGAAAAGAATAGAGGGAGGAGCAAAAGACAGAAATTAGAGAAAGATATAGACTGGAGTACATTAAAGGGGATATGAATTGTTCTTCATTTAGAGATCAAACGTAAGGCGTACAAGCGACAAAAATGGAGACATAGCGCACACAGGGATAGATACCCTCGGCAACAGGAAATGTTAGGATATTGAAGTATTGCTCTACCATAGGATACAGTGCAAGAAAATGTTCATAAAATGTGGCTCACACAAAATTGTAGACCAAGTAAAGGTCGTTCACAATTGATTGAGAGCCAGTTAAATGCAGAAGAGATGGGTAAGGTAACCTGTATTGAAAATAATTGTGGTCAGTCTGGCAAAAAATCAGATTGTTACCTTAACTGTAGACTACACTGGTGTTACGAACGGAAAGTTCAGATTGCGCATTTGTGTAGTTGTCCTCAGAGCTCGTGCTGATCTTTGACCTAAAGTGTACTGTTGAAGTCTGAGGGGCGGATGGAAAAGTTGAGCTGTTTGAATGTGTGCATCCAGTTTTACCTTTTGGGTTACTAACGTGTTAAGATAGAAAATTTGATTATGCAGATTTTAAATTGCTGCCGTTAGTTCAGTTTAGTCACTAAGGAATGACATTTTTAGTTGCTAGCAATGCTGCTGTTTGATGCACCTGGCAACAAAATTCTTCTATAAAAACTACTGTGTAGCGAGAAGAAATATTAGAATAAATTTGCTTAACATTACAGTAGAACGATAAGTCAAACTTGAACGGCCCAAGGTTTGCAACTGCAGTCTCTTGGACGTTATGAATGCAGGTATTACATTATTCGTGACGTCACAAATCGTATCGTTCGTACGGTACGTAGCCTCACTATGGAAAATTTTACGGCGAAAGCTTAACTTCAACTTCCTGAAAGTGTCATAAATTGCCATGTATAGACTTGCAAAAAGAACTGAGTGTTTAATCTCAAATCTTCTGTCTTTGCTTTATCATGAACCATGCGGAAACGTCCAAACTAAAGACTCCCACGTTTTCTCTGACAGTTTCTGTCGCTTTTCTTCGCCTGTACAGATGTTGAGCACCCATTTATGACTTGGCTGAAGACATTAGCTAACGTAATTTCAAATATTGAGAATGGTGTACAGTGTTTTCCATGGCTTTAGTGGTGACAGGACAGACAAAAAGCGTAAGACTTATAATGCATAATTACAAACCAGTGCAGCTTACACCTGTCCGTTGCAGTAAAACAAACTTCACTGTCAGCACGGATTCCGGAAAAATAAATTGGTGTGAAGCTCAGATGGGTAGATTCAAACTAGACATATTGCAAATACGACCCAGGTGAACACGTCGGTTCTGTTTCCTTAATTTCCGAAAGGCGGTGGTCGATCATATGGAGTATTTTCGCAACTGCGTGGTATGACTAACAGGTTACAGTACGTAATACTGGACGGCAAATGTCTTGTAGAAACAAAAGTAAAATCGGCGGTGCCCAAAAAGATAGAACAGCATAGAGTAGCAACACGCCGGCCAGAAAGGGAAATAGTTATTGTCAGCCTTTTTTTTTCGGAAGGCATGGTCCTTTATAGTACGTAAGGTAATTACGAAACGTTATACTTCTGTTGTTTCATTGCTGTTTTGCGTGCATCTTACTTTGCGCAAACGTTAGGTATGATTTTGAAGAGATTCGGCAGCAGCTTAAGTTTGCGCACGCACTATTGTGCTTTAAAAACAACCACATAGTACTTGAGACAATATGGCTCATAATAGTACAGTGTAGAACCGCAAGGAACACTAAATTACAAACAGCAGCTTCTATGTGTATATTATATTTCTTGGGGGGGGGGGGGTTGCGCCTCAAGATACTTATATATGAACGCTAATGCCCTCAATGGTTCAGCAATCGAAAGGAACTGCAGGAAAGACGTACCCCCCGATTTCCACTTAGTGGAATTAATGGTAACGTTCATCAAATGTGGTTAACTGTGTCATAATGCATGCAACACGGACGGCCATATTATCGGGTTAATGGCGAAATACTTAAGCTTGTTTCAGTGTGTAAGTGTTAGGAGTAACACTAATGCATTAAATAAATTAGGACGATTTAGTATGACTGTTAGTGAAGACGAATTACAGTTAGATATGTTGGAAGAATTCTGGGGAAAGGGCACAGCACTTAAAAAACAAGTAGCATGCAAAACGCTAGGGCGACAGAACTTTTGTTCACGTTGTTAGAGTATTGAACCTGAATAAAGTCAGTGCCCCTGTCGTGCTGCCAGCATCGTGCATCTAAGGAGTACTGTCTGCCATGCACTGCAGTAGTGTACGGTTTTTGTATTGAGGTAGATCGCAGACCCAACCGCATTGTCTTGTTGCTGTTTGATGGGACTAATTGCTTAATGGAAGTGTTTGTCGTATCAATGAAAATTTGAAAGTGCCAAACCCAATTGGTAATGGCACTCCTGCATTAACATACGTTGAGAGTAAAACACACTTGTTTTTATCGGAATGGCGAAGGAGTGATGAACTCTTCCACCTCTTAAGTGCGCACAGCACCGCACGCTCCTTTGTTGGAAGTGAGACAGTGAACCGAAATGCAGTGATGAAAATGAATCAGCGTGGGACGTACCCGTGCGTAGCACTGTGGCTGAGCCAGCTAGGCCACTGCGCAGTAGCTTTGCGGCCACGTGCTATCTAGCGGGGTTGCGTCTAATCTAGGGCCCGCCATGTCGAGCCGTTGCCGTCACGGCTAATTGTAGATGACGCTCACAAGGTGTGGTCCGGCGCCACCGTGTTGGCTCTGTTTACGAAGGACAGAGCTCTATAGTTAATATAAAATTACTTGGTAGTTAACGTATGTCACATGGCCAAACAGTGTTGCCACATCGGCTATCGCACGGGTAAAGACTACAGGCAAACACGGCGGTTCACTTAGTGCTGAAATGCTGTTCATGTAACGCGGAGCAGTGTTTTAAGCTCCTTCCACCAGGTATGGTGGAACGCGAGATGCACTGTCCACAGCTGATTTTGTATGAACAATGACTGAACTACGGCAGGCAACGCTTTTTGTAGTCCAGAATTTTCTTACTCTAGTCCTACCTAACCACAAAACTCATGACGTGCACTGTATCAGAGAAAAACGATGATCAGTAATGTGCGGCAGAACTATTAATCACGCTCGCTTTGCTCACGACGATTAAAGCTGACCTGTACGAGCAAATTGAAGACAGAACAAATATTCAGCGCTAAAAGCGAACTGTAACTTCTTCCTTGTGCTATGCGAGCTGACGTCATACTGAAAGATGACCAGCCCTGGTTGGAACTCGTTTACGGGTTACAGGTTCTACTAAATATCGCTTAACATATACCTACTGCAGGCCGATGTCAGTGACGAAAACAGAATATGAGTATAGTCTTAACCGTTGCGCTGTATAGTCAGATCGTCCACAAATTAAGGCTTACGCGATATTCGTCTCGGTAGCAGACAGGGACATCTTGCAGATAACAGCTACTTCATCCAAAAGATGATTGGCGCAAAGCTACCGAATTCATTCGCGATGAACCGTCGTGGAGAAGTAATGCTCTTCTGGTTGCATGTGTTTCACTGGTCGCTTATCAGCGTATCATTTGCCGCTATGGGAGTAACTATACGCGGTGGGGGAAATCTGAGATAGTCATCAGGAATCGAACCCTATAACCCCCGCCGTATCCAGAACGTAACCACAGTTGATAAAATGACACTCCACGGAGATTGATAACTTTGGTTCACTTAATTTTCAACGAATCACGTGAGCATTTCACAACACCGTAACCGATTCGCTAGCTGTTCGAAACCGGTTACTGTATTGTGAAATGCGCATGATTGTGTCGCAGAAAATTAATAGTAGGTAAGCTAATCACTGTGAGGTCCACTAGTCAGTGTGTTCTGGCTACTTTCTTCTTCTAGGTCTTTCGGAAAGCATTTATAAACCAATTAAGATGACTGCACTACTGCGAAGTTCGTTCCCTATTGTTGCAAGCTTAAGTATGTCGCCTAGAATAAGCTGCGACAGCGGCGAGCCCACCTTACGCGCGGCTAAGCCAGCTGGCGGCAACATACAAGGTGGCGCGCTTTACGGGCGGCATAGGTAGACAAATACCAGTACGAAGACCCTGTCAGAGAGCGTCACTTGCTTTCCAAAACTCACCGAAAGTGACCTGGAACAACATACACATCTCAGTGGACATAAGCAGATGATTGTAAACTCCGGTGCTCCCCACCTCAATGGCATTTGATCAGTTCCAATAATATCGTAGAATACAGAAAGGCGAAAGTAGATAAAGGCGGAACATCCGACCACATTCTTAGTTTCGCAATTAGAAACGGCGTATGTCGATATATTTTTAATATGTAATCAATATTTACGGAAATGCCTTTTCGTGTTTGAGTGTAGCGCTGCAAGTCTCAGTAATTTTCGAACAGCGTGCTCTGAGCTTTTGAACAGTGTGGTTGTACGAAGTTTTTGACTAAGAACTTTTTTCGGTCCAGAATGAGATTTTCGCTCCGCAGCGGAGTGTGCGCTGATAGGAAACTTGCTGGAAGATCAAAACTGTGTGCCGGACCGAGACTCGAAATAAGGACATTTGCTTTTTGCGGGCAAGTGCTCTACAAACTGAGCTACCCAAGCACGTCTCACGACCCATCCTCACAGCTTTAATTCTGCCAGTACCTCGACTCGTAGCTTCCAAACTTCACTTACCCGCGAGAGGCAAACGTCCCTAGTTAGTATCGAAACTTCACACATTTTTTAATCTGCCAGGAAGTTTCATTTTTCGTTGTGTGGGGCGGACGTCATCATGCACAGTAGTAATTTTTTCCTAACGAAGTATTACCTGCTAGCGTAGATTAGCGTTAGCTTCTCGTAATGAAATGATACTAATGGGGTACAGTCAATCCTTGATGAAACAGTGTAAGTCCTGACTGTTGATCCGGAGTACAATCAGTGTAAAGTCCTAATTCTGCTTAGTGTGTTCGCCTTGAAATATTATCAACGATAAAGTTGATTAGAGAGTTGGTTTCATTTTCATTTCCTTAATTTTGGAATGCAGAAAAACGCCACCATAACAGTACTGGCGAGAAATATTTATTTTCGTATCGCAAATGTTACCATATAAATAATTCCCATATAGGTAGCAGGAAAGCATCTAACGGGTCTGTGATGCGTATTCCAACAGAAGTTCACATGGTGAAACAGGCGAAGTAGAGGGCCGAACTATCCCGCTGCAGCCGTTAACGGTCCGTGGGCCGTTATCGCCGACAGACACCCCCCCCCCCCCCCCTCCATAGCTCCGCCCCCTCCCGGCGTGCCTGTAGTCCGTTGCACCCCGCAGTGCTGCCCTCAGTCGCGGCGTCGCGCGACAGCAAATCTGGGTATAACACAGTTCCGCACTAAGCGAAGCGAACAGTCACTATTTGCTGAATCAGGAGCGTTACTGCAAGAGCGTGAAAATGATTACCCTCTCCGGAGCAACGCCTTGAACCTGTTGTGTTCTATGAGAATGAAACGGAAAAAAACTTACTTGCGTTGCTGGTATAAGTTGAATCACGCGATGAGGTACTTCGCGAATGTCGTAAGTCCTGTTTTCTACCACAACGCCAAAGATATCCGTAAAATTTTTATTTAGGCAGATGCAGATATCTGCTACGGAAAGGGTGGAAAAAGGGGATACGTTAGTAAAAATTTCACATGACAGAATATTTCCTTTCCGTAATAAAGATATTTGTAACTTACCTTGGACAGATAGCAGTAAAGTCGAAAAAGTAGATACTGGAACAGCCTAACTGAAAGCAAGACATTAAACTATTACCTACTGAACTTCTGAAGATTTCTTACACTTTACATCTAGTGGTCTCATAGGGTTCGCCAAATCTGACTTAACTTCAGTAGGTTACGAATTATGAAGTGGTTTGTTCCATCTCTACATGTTACCTTGTCTAAAGCTGGACTTCATTATTTTATCAAAACTGGGAAGTGTTAACCACCCAGTCAGTTTGCGCCACTTCTCTCGTTAGTACAAGTCGCCGGCGATCTATTCCACAATTACGTAATGTACGTGGTGTAACTGACAGGCTGGGAAGCAGTGGAGCGAAGTCTGAGCAGTAATTGTTGCTTAACTTTACGGAGTTAAACATGGACTTCAGGGGACGTAATGTCGAGACAGGTTTCGGCCCATTCTGGGATGCTATATGGTGAGATTCCTGGTTGAGTTGTTCTACGCAATTACATTACTGAAACGTGTAGGTGTCTATTGATTCATCGTAGATGGAAGTTTTTTGATTTGGAAGGAAATTAAGAATCGCCACCTAGACGTCGAATATAAAGTTAAAATCACCGAAAACGTTGGTTTTATAGTCTGTCGGTAAACTGAAGAGCGAGAGTGTCCCCGCTCTGCCTACCCAGCTACGTCACTAGGCGCTTCTACAGGCTGTTTCACAACGTAGTACCGACCTTACCGCGGCGCGCGCTTTAAATCTGTGGCGACGCCGTGTACAGATATACATCTCGGTTGCATTTTTTATACAAATGCATTAAGACGATATGGAATACAAAAAGATATCTTCTTCCGAAACATTATAGAATAAATATTATTAACACAAGAATGGAAGTCAGGATTCTACTACAAACACAGACCAAAATGCCTGTTCATCTGAATGTATGTTCCTCTATTGCTATTGGTAAAACGAACCCCATATAATGTAATCAGTTTGTAGAATTTAAGGCTTGTTCTTACTTTGTGTTCCTACTAAAATGTAGTATTCTTTGAAGGACTGCATTGAAACTTAAGTTCTTGCAACATGAAGAGTGTTTAAAAGGTAAGCAGAAATTTATAATTTTATGTGTTGTGTTAGTCAGATTTACACTACTCCTTTGTCACTGTCCTCATAAACATGCCTCAAAAATAAGTGTACAATGTTATGCATATTGGGTATTTACTGTTGTCAGCTGTCACAAAGGTTACATGTGTTTTGGTAGCATCAACGTATATTTGTTTTGTATAAAAATAAATTAGAGAATCTGTATTAAATTTTGTTATAAGAATGGAATAGTGTGAAGTTTTTGGAAATGTAAATATTGCTTTTGGTGAGCCAGTTACGGGTAAACCAAGGGAAGACAAGTGGTAGGGCCTAGAAACATTTCAAAGCAGGCCTTTAAGGACAGCGGTTTTACAAGCATGGATGAGATTAAAAATGCACAGCTAAGGGACTATAAACTATCCTGAAGAAACAATTCCTGGAAGTGTTTCGGGAATTGGAAAAAGCACTAGCATAAGTGTATAGTATGTAATGAGGAATATTTTGAAGATAACATTGCTGTTCTTACCAAAAATAAAAATTAATATGCGAATGTAACTCGTATGTCAAGCTTTTTTCTTAGAAGTCGAGAATCAGTGTACAAATTTCGAAGGAAATGTCACCAGTGTCTAAGAATAGCTATTGCGCACATGTTTTAAGCACTATGTCTTAGAATCAGATGAATAGTGACAGATACAGATTGTGTTCCATAAGCATCAAAGGTTTTACGTGATGTCTATAATGATGGGTTTCCTTCCAAAATTACTAGCTTTCCTTCGTGGCGATTCCAGTAAACCATGCGGCTTATTTTTGCGTTCCTTCCTTAAGAGTCCTTTTGGGCGAGGCTGACGTTTGCATAAATTGCAGCCCTTTGACTGGGACTGGTAATATTAGCCAACAGTTCTTTTTGGGTCGCATCTTTAATACACACTCTAATAACATTAGAGACGATCGAACTTTAGTTACTCCGCAAATACCTCTTAGTATTCTGCAAATTTTCTTGCAATGCTAGACTATTATCCATCACTTTCGGATATCGAAGTAGATCAGTAAGTACACAGTTAACTCACTGACAATGACAACGAAGATCCCACGAACAGAAACGACGTGTATCACTGCACGCTGATCTACACCGCTAGACACACAACAGGCAACAGATTTTGGGCGCCCCTGTAGTCCGGTGGCAGCGTTCTTCCGGGAAAGGCCACTTCCCCCACCAAAAGAGCTGCTCGCTCTTGAGTTCAGACAGACCATACACCAGCAAATTTCAGCGTCTGAATCATTGATGAAACCACTGTGGTACAGGCGTTCTTGATGTATCTCACGAAGGGTATGTACCATTTTTCCCCGTCAGTGTTACAGCCAAACAAAACGGAGGAGCGCACTACGCCTCGTGGCCGTAGGACGGATCCAGTCGCGTAGGCCGTAAGGGTGGCGGTGGGCGTGTGGGAGCTATTGACGCTGGCCAGTGGCTCATGTATAATGCAGGGCGCCGCCTCTATGCCTCGACGACCCCGGCCATTCCCAGTACCGTATAAACTGACGACTGTAAACTGCTGCGGAACCCATGCCATGCTGATAACGGGGATCAGCGGCCGCGGGGCACGACGTCTGTAGCAGAAACAAGAATTCTATGGCTCTTCGTCAGACAGGAAAGCTATCAGGCTGCATCCTGTGGCAGCTTTTGTCCCTGGTCACCCATAATGATTTCGATGTAAAGTGCCGAATGCTGTGAGGGCTGCTCCCCCGTCTGGAATTGCCATTGCACCTTCGTGTCAGACTTTATCTCTATAAACCGTCCAACAAACTTCTCATTTTCGGCGAGACAAAAGGCTTCGATCGTCATGTAACCGAAAAACCGCCCGTACATTTATTGGGGGTCGTGAGACACTTCCAGGCAAGAAGTATGGGATACCTCCTTATATCGTGTCGGACCTTCTTTTGCCCAGCAAAGTGCAACAACTCGGCATGGCAAGGACTCAAGTCTTTGGAAGCCCCCCTGCATGTTACCTCTAGCCGTCCATAAGGGTCAGTGTTGCCGGTGCAGGATTTTGTGCACGAACTGACCTCTACGTTACGTGACATAACGTTTGATGGATGGCCAAATCATTTAGTCGAATTGTCTAGAATGTTCTTCATACTAGTCGCAAACAATTGTAGTAGGTCACATGCCGCATTGTAATCCGTACAAATTTTATCCGTGACTTCGTGGAGTTTTCGGCACACTAGGACTCTACCATCAGGTCTTACCAACTTGAATACTCACCTGACCAGATCACGGTTTTCCATTTAAGGTCCAACCGATATTGTCACGAGCTCAGAAGAGGCGTTGCAGACGGTGTCGTACTGTTAGCAAAGATAGTTATGTAGGTCGTCTGCTGCCACAGCCCGGTAACGCCAGATTTCGCCGCACTGTCCTAACAGATAAATTCGGCATAGGTCCCATGTTGGTCTCTTCGGTTATTTCACGCAATGTTGCTTGTCTGTTGTACTGACAACACCACGCAAACGCTGCGGCTCTCGATCGTTAAGTAGAGGGCGTCGGCCACTGCGTTCTCCGTAATTGAGGGGTAATGCCTGTAATTTGGTATTCTCGGTGCACTCTTCATACCATGGAGCTCGGGATATTGAATTTACTAACGGTTTTCGAAATGGAATGTCCCATGCATCTAGTTCAAATTACCAATCTGTGTTGAAAGCCTGTTAATTTCCGTGGTGCGGCCATAATCACATCGGAAACCTTTTCACATGAATCACCTGAGTGCAAATGACAGCTCCGCCAATGCACTGCCATTTTATACCTTGTGTAAGCGTTACTTCTGTCTTCCGTATGTGCATATCACCAGCCCATAGCTTTTGTCACGTCATTGTAAAAGACGATTATAGGAATGTTCTGACTAGCTAGCTAGTTAGAATTACCTCGACTTTTATTACTCATAAAACGGTAATTAATACGTCGGACAAATGACAAATAATT
Source organism: Schistocerca serialis cubense (assembly GCF_023864345.2). NCBI lineage: Eukaryota > Metazoa > Arthropoda > Insecta > Orthoptera > Acrididae > Schistocerca > Schistocerca serialis. The sequence goes on from NC_064638.1 coordinate 574,618,386, forward strand.
AACAGGCTACCAACACTCTACAAAAACCTTGCAACTTCATTTACGTTGTCGCAAGCAGATCTTAATCTGTGGGAGATGCAGGATATAGTTAAAATCCTATATGTCCTCCATGGTCTGTGGTTCTCCAGTTCCCATTTGTGATATACCGCAGGAAAGTGCAATTTCTAAATCTTAGTCTTGGGTGTCCGTACACCAGGAGCAAGACGGTTGAGTGATATCAACACGATCACATTCTGTTCTCGCCCAGGTGGGTTTCCGAAGACAGTTAATCTAAAATCTAGACCCATAATATAGTTCACTTGCTTTAACTGCTGCTGTTTGCAAGACTGAAGCGGTCTCGGTCTTCTGGACCTCAACATTGCGGCTGCTTGAATGTGACAAAGTAGGGGAGAATTCTCCTGATAAGCATGATTCGTTCCCGCCGCGCTGGCGGATAGTTCTAGGCAAATACCAGCGAGTTAGTAGTTAAGTGACGGAGGTTTGAGGCAACCTGTAGTAAGCCTACACGTTTCGTATAGCGCTTTGTACAGTTTCTCGTTATTGCGGCAGTCGAAGCCTTTAACTACTCCTGCCAGGACGGTCATTTTAGAAAGAATCCGCCTGTTTTCTTCCCCAATAAGAGTTGGGTCTCTTCGCTAATAACCAAAGAACTTTAAATTCTAATATTCCTTCCTTCTCTAATCGTAAAAGTAAGGCCCACCTTAGAAGCCGGCAGTGCGATGCTTCCTGCGCATCGTCGCCTGTGTGCCCTCTGCCCCACGTCTCACGCTCTAGTCCTGCCTACCCTGGTAATTGGCGACACAGGGATGAGTGTTAAAACAGACCACCGTTCCCCAGAAAGTCACATGGTACAGTGCTTTTTGCCACTGTGCGTCGTTCCACCACCAGCCTTACGTGCACACGCTGTAACATTGGTAACCGGAACTAGTCCCAAAATATGGCTTCGCTACGTAGGAAGAATTGTCATATCCGCTCCCGCCTCCTGATGTGTTCCTCTCAGTATGGTTACTTGATCTTCCAATGGAAGATAGACGCGTTGCGCAGATCTGGCGACTGTTTTTTCCTAGTGCGATCTTACTCGCTGCTACCGAATATTTATTAGTAGTCATCCTTCTGAATGCTTTTGATGCGGTCCGCCGCGAATTCCTCAAAGTAGAGATTGCAACCTACGGTCTCAATTATTTGCTGGATATATTCCAATCTCTTCTTCTACAGGTCCCTCTAGCATAGTGGAAGTTATTCCCTGATGTTAATAGGTGCGCTACCATCCTGTCCGTCTTTGTGTTCCCCATATATTTGTCTTCGCCGATTCTCCGGAGAACCCACTCATTACCGACTTTACCAGGCCACCCAATTTAACATTCTGGAACACCACGTCTCAAACGTGTAGATTCTTCTCTGTTCCGTTTCAAACACCCCCCCCCCCCCACCCTCCCCCGTGTCTCCTTACTATATACTACTGTGCTCCAAATATACTACATTCTAAGAAATTTGATACTCTAATTAAGACGTATATTTGACACGGTAATTGTCTCCACCCAAGATCAGCACTACTATCACTTAGGAACAGCCCCTTAACTGCAAGAGACCGCGATCAACGCATACCAGTGGAAGATTGGAATCTGAGTGTGTCAAACATTCGGAACATTACTGATGCACTTGGAGTCCCGGCAGTGGTTCCGATCACGTGGTCTTTATTTGCTGCGAATTATTCTTTACACCGGTGAAATGAGTCATATTGAGAGTACAGATGTTACCTGCTCCCTGGCGCAAGTGGGCCGGTATCATTATTTCCCCATTACGGAAAAGCCAATTACGGCAGTTGTTTGACGTCAGTCCTTAGTCTCCTTAGCAGTCCGCCTTCGCTGCTTATAACGACTACTCATTGTGGAACAAGTATCCTGGTAAGTCCCACGGTAGAGGTGAGCAGAAAGACGCACGGAAAATCGTCGCCCTCATACATACGTTTCTTGCGGAATGTTGGAATCAGTACCTTCAGCCTCATACACAGGCACAGACGTTTCTGTGATAAAAATTCTGTGGGGGTCACTGAACTCCTAGAAGCAGTCAGCGTCCAGATACACTTATCGTGGAATTAATATCCGAAGAGCTAAAGAACCGTTCTTAAATAACATCTAGTTTCTAGTTTTACCATCAAAATAACCAAAGTGGCTTCCTCCTAACATTAGTTTTGAATTTTTGTTTCTGTTTACTATTTTCATCAGATAATTTCAGCTTTCCAAACCGTACAGATCTTGGTCGTGTCGAAATACTTGTCTAACGCTCTGTGTCAAGGTTTCACAAGAAAATTAAATCAGTTAGAATATAGAGTATGACTAAAGACCGATTTTGTATCCAACCATAAAAAAATTAAAATGTAATTTCTAAGTCTTTTGGATGACTAGAAAAGTTACAGTAGTTTCTAATGACCGTATACAGAATAAAACCTTGCAGAGATACGGTAAATTTGGTTTGAAAGTTAAACTGAAAACTCAGAAAACATAAAGGAAAAAGTAACGGAATGGTTGTTGCAGAGATGTTACTGCTACTATCGAAATGAACAATTTCAAAATTCTGTTGCCTGACGTATGTTGGATGCGTGTAATAATAAAGACGAAATGCATATTTAAAGAAAAACTCCTGTTGGACTGTCGAACATCATGCAGATCGTCTGCTAGGAGATGGTTGAGTTACATGATATGGTGGCATAATGCAACTATTCGTTTCTCCGTTGGAACGAATGTTTTGATGCCACTTCAAACACAAGTTACTTAGCAGTATGGGTTGAATCAGACAAATCTGTTCAAATACAGTGTATTGATGAAACTGGCAGATATACTGCTTACCGTTTCAGCGCTGAATACTGTTTTTGAAAGTAAAAATTTACCTGCTAAATATTTTAAGTAGTTTAAAACATAACGACATTCGGAGGCAAGTGTTAGGCTTCGGTGCCACGTCTATAAAGGCTCGACCAGTTACCAAAGTCGAATAATTACGAGCACCGCACAAAGCGTGAAAGACCCTGTATAGAGAAATCCATTGGCTATGACGTAATTTGTCTGGCAGCAGCGATGCCCGCCGTCTGTAGACAGGTGTAAAGCCGGCACGGCAGCGAGGCAGTCAGCTGACGTCAGCAGCTCGGAGGCGTTTCTGCTGATGACATAATTGTTGTCGGAAGCACACACTTCTTGTGTATCTTCTATTCACTTGCAGGAACTAAGACATGCGCAGCCCTGTATAGGAAGCTGGGTAAGGATGTGGAACACCATAGTGCTTTACAGGCGTAGTCTTTGAGGTCCCATGCCCTTCTTGCTTTCTCCTTGTACTTCGAACTGACTTGGCGTGCCACTTACTGGAGGACTTAACTTTATATGGACTCCAGACATTGAAAATTTGCTTTTTTCACACAAATAATTGTCAAAGATGTAAGTGGCGGATTCTATACTACCATCAGCCGAAACTTGAAATAGGAGTCCTTTTACTTAAAGACAGACGGTTAGCACGTACCCACAGAACCAGAAATTCACTAAAATTGTGCCTTAATATACTATGTTGTGGTAAAATAGGTGTTATCGAATGAGAAAAGGACAGGAGCTAAATTTTTTAAATTTCGTGTATAATGCTCGTTTAGTAAAATTCATGCTGGGATGCAGGACATGCACCATTTCAAAAGTTTCTGCGCTCTCCCTGCCTATACTGTTTATAGCCAGTTTCACTGTTCATATAAAGCTACGCATAAATTAGGAAGTTCCCAACATATCAAATTTGATATTGACATTTTCTCAAAAGCAGTTTTATATCTAATGCTGGTCTAAATTTTATACCAAAAAATGTTCAAATGTGTGAAATCTCATGGGACTTAACTGCTAAGGTCATCAGTTCCTAAGCTTACACACTACTAAACCGAAATTATCCTAAGGACACACACACACACACACACACACACACACACACACACACACACACACACACACACACACACACACACACACACACACACGCCCGAGGGAGGACTCGAACCTCCGCCAGGACCACATATTATACCCTTCGCTTCTGCCGTCGTCAGATATTTTTGTCAGATACTTGCAGCATCTAATATCAGAATTTATTTCTAATCCCTCAACTGCTCAGTTTTTTCTTCTTGCACCAAATTGAGAATTAACTGTCACAATCCTATCTCAATTGCTGACGTGACGTGCCCTCCCCACCCACTCCCGTCCTAATGTCACTCTTAACCGTGCAGTCTGGTTCCTGTAGAAGTTGTAGGTTACCTTTCACTCCCAGCAATTTATCCCCGATAATTTTTCACAGTGTTTAAGTGAACGTCGTCAGTAGCTTTCTCTGTATCTACTCGATACCGTAGACATGTCGCAAAGCTCCTTAACTTGGACATAACGCCAGTGGCTGTGTCATTGTGAGTAGCGGTGATCTCTCTAATCCGTGGAGGAAACCGGAATTGTAACGGGCGGATTCTCATCTTCATAGTCTTGTCGTTGTCGTGGTGGTGTCTGAGAGTGTAGAGTAGACGTACCGATGTACTGGACGGACAGGAGAGGCGGATGGCGGTGTCTGGGACAGTGGGGCACCGACGCGCGGACCGTTAGCTGCATCTGGGACGCGGCCAGCCTCACGGAACTCACAAACCCGCGCACGCTCGCTGAACAGAACGGGAAACCTGTCGGCGCAGGCCGAATTCGCAAACCGAGCGAGGCGGCAGTTAAAAGTACAAAGTTTCCCTAAATCGCGTAACGCAAATGCCCGGCCCACGTTGAAGAGGGCTACACGGTTTACCGTCTCTGCCCTACACTAATCACTTTGCACGTAGTCACTGATGACCTCATCGCCGACGACTCTCTCTCTCTCTCTCTCTCTCTCTCTCTCTCTCTCTCTCTCTCTTACCGTGCAAGCCTTACTTGACGTCACACTTGCTTGGTGGGGGGGGGGGGAGGGGGAGGAGGAGGAGATACGAATATTAATTTTCCGATCACAAGTTTCACGCTAATGGTATCCAGTGTGACGTTTACATCGGCACGGTGAAGTGTTGGGGGGAGAGAGATTCAAAGCACCCCTTGCCCTTGATAGGAATAGCTCCTCCCGCCTACACCTTGTCACTGTCATGAAGTAGAAGGCAACGAAAACTATTACTAAATACAACTGATATGAACTTAACTTGCAGTTTTGTAACATGTTTGCATGTGAGACTAACGTGGGTACTACAATGAGAGAATACCATGAAGCTGCTCAAAGACCAACTGAAAATTACAGACGCAAACTATCCTTAGAGAGCCTATTTATAAAGTTCCTAGAACAAACTTTAAGCGATGAATCTAGGAATATACAATCCTTACATATGACTCCCTTGGAGATCGCGATACAGAGGTTAGACAAAAAACACTTGCAGCGTAAAGAATTACATGTAGACATAGTATCAAATAGTTTTGCAGTTAAACCATGTCTCGTTAGATTGCCATAATGCATTGTAAGGCGAGCGTGAGTGGAACATAGTTGTAATAGTCTAGCACGAGACGAGTACACAAGACGAAAACTTCAATAGTGTGGAAGTGTTTCACTCTACAAATGATTGCCCTCGTGAGGCCGCTGCCGTTTAAATTTTGAATGAGCAGTTTGATTTTTTGACTATCAGAAACAGTGACAATATTACTTTAATAATTAGTGTGTTGAGCTATACTTAAGACACACTCCTCGTACATAAATTAGTGACATTGTGCTTTTTAATACTTGATTTTCAAAGCGGTATCGCTGCAGGTTACAATTTTATCAATATTAGAGAAGATTTCTGCTGTTCGTATTTTGCGTGAAGTGTCATCATATCTCTTACTTTGTTTCGGCTTTCGCTAAGGGCTATGCCCTGCCCTGGAAGTTTAACATTGTACCTAGACACAACGAGGAGGGACTCAACAACGAAAGTTAGCCTATCCACACGAGAGATCCAGGATGAAAGTGCTGTCGGGCTTTACAGAATGTAGGAATGCATTTCGCAGTGGTGCGAAGGGTAAATACAGTGACGACCGCATACTGAAGAGGCGACCCGTCAGGAACTTTCCGACGGTTGTTTTGTAAGCCCACTGCGTCCTTGCCCGACCTGCTGAGTCAGTTTGGCACGAGTGTGCAACAATTATCGTTGACGGCCGTGCGTCTTCGCGTCGTCCGTGTCGTCCTGCCGCTTGCCCTCAAAGGGCACGCCGTCTTGCCTCAACTATCGGTTTTCTATTTCTGGAACGCCTTCGTCAACTTTGACGTCACGACGGTTAAGTGGGCGCACGTAGCAAATCTTTCAGAACCGCGCCCAGTCGGCCACAAACTTCTTTCTGATAAGATTTCGTAACGAAGATTTGTCTTCATGAGGAACGCTCGTCTAGGCCTGCCCGCCTGGAACTCTGGAGACGACATACGAAAGCTATTCAGAGAGTACTATTACCTAGACAATAAATAAAATAACAGTAGTTAAAAGCGGATATGTTGTGGAAAACTTAAAACGTTTCGTTACCTTTCTCTAAAATCGCGGTTCAGATTTAGGGGTTTCTCCTAACGAATAGACAAAAGTCTGCGTCCTGAGGTCACACCCAAACACATGGGAGCATCATGAAGTTCATCAGAGCATTGAGAGGGAAGCTACTTTTTCATGTTCATGACGATCTGGAAGTGACTGTAGTTGTACGTACGTACGTTCTACAGCACGGCTTAAAACTACAATCACTTCCAGATCGTCATGAACATGAAAAAGTTGCTTCCCTACGTACATACGTAAGTCCAATTTGATCTCTGGCAACTATCTGTATTAGCGAATGTCTCGCAATAGGCTTAAGACTTGTTCGTCCTTCCACGTCCATAAATTTGATTCCTGTAAGCGCCCCCCAAAAATATAGTAGCAACTCATCTGGATGAGTTCGACATGTTTCTTGATCTGACGTGGCGATATGACCCTATACCAATGTATGCAGTTTTTCCTCAGCGGTAGCGTGGTATATACATTTCTCGTCATTGGTCCTCATTATTTGGTAGACCTTCCTCTTTCATTAACAAGAATATAAATATTCTGTTGATAAGTAACCATGGTTTCAAATGATTCAAAATCCATAAAATAGGCTCAATCAAATTAAAGATGCTAAGACAAGGGTGCTAACAGGCGCAATTAAACGGAATAAAAGTAGGTAACTTGCAGTGCTGAGACTAAAATGACCACTGTAATATGAACCATGTAGCATGTAAAACTGTGCTCATGCGTTATCGTGTAGGGGCTAGTTTCATTGAAAATACCGCTTCGGTATTTAAAGGAGCAGATTTGTGTATCTGAGCAGAAAGACGGTATTCAGAGGAGAATATCGGTTATGAAAATAGGAAAGTAGTAATACTCGCGTTCGGGAGGTGACATGATTCCTCCTACAGTATGTTTATTAAGACTTGTTTTTATTTACAGAATTGGTTTGCCAAGCCATCTCACTGTACTTCAGAGTTCGCTGCTGTAATGATGTGCATGGCACCGTCCTTCACGTAAACAAAGATGGATGTAAATAGAATCTTACGTAACTGTCTTTATAAGTAAACAGCCCAAGTGGGAAAATTTAGTCTTCATTATTTGTCAATGTCAGTTGTTCCTAAAAGCAGTGAAAACTAGAATACTTGTTGGCTGTTCGTCGAACATGGTGATTTTGTAGCATGGTATGTAGCTGTGATCGTTGTGAACGAGGAAAATAGAAGGAACGACAATTCGGAGGAACGTGACGCTGATTATCGCATTGATACTAATGCAGTGTAAACAGGCGGTCACTTTGTGTTCGTGTCGGAGGTACTGACTCAAACTGGCCCTGGATCATTTTCTCCCTGAGCTGTTCGGTAGCTGGCCGAGGTAAATCACTTAGCTCTGGAGTACAAACAGTTTTAGCAGAGCCACGGCCACTGAGCAACGTGTTGCTGCGGAAACTCGGACGCAAATGTCCTGTAGTCTCACGTTGTGAAGTATTGCGTTACTGGAGACATTACGTAGTCGTAATATTTCAGCGCCATTCGTATTCGTGTAGACGGGACACAAGTTACGCGTCGAAAATATGATTTACCTAAGTGGCTTCGTAGCAGAAGTCAAATTCAGTACGTTAAAAAGTGGCGTGTACGCACATACCTAGCAAAATAGTGCAGCGGTAAGAGCACTGAAGGGAGGCTCGAATCGCCGTTTGGGCCATACGGATTGAGGTTGTCCCCCTAAATCGCTGAGGCCTACCCCGCGATGGCTCCCTAGAAAAGGACACAGCCGTTTTCCTTCTAGGTCCTCCTCGTATCTAAGCTGGTACCCGTTCTCTGCTGACCAGTTGGACGCAGACTTAAACCCTAGATTACTTTTTCGTGTACACATCTGATGAATGGAATTTTAAAAGCCATTCATCTTAAAGGTGTGTGGGGCTAGGGGGGAGGAGGTTAGGTTGAAGGCTTGACAGTTACAGTGCATCAGAATACTGACGGACTGAACTTAGCTGCCGCAAGTATGTAACAGTGATACATTAGCGCCTTGCACGTGAACATATGCAAAACAAGAAGTGTGCTTTGGTGGTATCAGGAAACATCACATAGCTTTGGCAGAAGGCGACGCAGTTGTCTTGTGGAAAAGCACGTTGTACACCATATAGAAAGTAGTGAAGTTGGCATTACTTTGAAGATAAGTTGCGAATCATATTCTTACTTGCGTGGAACAGATAAGGGTGTCATTTATGAAGGCTTCGTTGCCTTGGTTAAAGCTTCTTGGATAAATTTAAGCATCTGTGTTGTGACGTTCATGCGACGTTTGTTGTGCGGAAGATGTGATTTGTATCACTTAATTTGTCGTAATGATGGAGTAATCCTAGCGATAGTCAATGTTCTCTTGACGCAGTAAAACTAGACGGACTCGCGCCAGATGAATTGTTAATAACACTGCTGAAGGAGCAGCCCAAAAACTTGTAGATAAAACACTAGTCTTAACTCTTACTTGCGTTTCACAGACAAGCTTCTAACTTTGTCAAAGAAGGCGCCATGCCGTTAACACTACTGTCCGCGGGCGGTCGGATCATCAGTATTCGCTGGAGCAGAGTAGGACTTTGACGTCTGCTGAACTTCTTGGTGACATCACCCGCAGCTCGACTAAACTCGGCGTCGCAGAACACTTTTTATCAGACTCCTGCGCAGACTTCAGTCCACAAATGCCCCCCGTGACATTCCACGGAGTGGTCTCCCGATTTAACTGAATTAGAACTCGTGCATGCTAGCCGTAAAGTACTGCAGGACTCACGGCATAATACGGTTGTTAAGAATTATTTTGAGGTTTCCACTGATTATTGGAGTCACTTTGTGGGACAAGGTCAGGAGCGCCTGTGTAGTGGAGCACGGACACGGTATGCTACGAATAGCTATGATGAAGCAATGGTAGCTCGAGTGTTGGCTGCAGACAGTTGCCGCGAGAAACAGACCAAGTGTCGTAAATGTGGAAACAAACCTAACAAACAAGGTCTCTGACGTAGCGCGCGCACACACCTGCTAGCTCTTGTTCCCTGCAACTTGGCAAAGATCAGCGTAACAACACTTACATCAGAGCTACATTAGCTGGCTGAAATGCCAGTCCGTATTTTTTTTCCTTATTTCTGAGTTTCCTAATTTCTATAAATTTCTAGATTGCAGAGGACATAATCACAGAACCTCGGAAGGAAGCAGTTTCAAACTGAAAGTTGCCTGCAACTAAGTGATGTCTTAAAAATTAGCTTACTTCGTTTATTGCAATAGGACTTAGGGCGTACTGACATAGAATGCTTCGAATTAACTTCTTAACATAGACGGCACAATTTGGCTGTATCGACGCAGGAAGCCGCATGGTATCGGAAAAAACTCTGTAGCTTTGACTTCAGTTACAGCGGTAGCATCAGTTCTTTACAGGGGACATGGGAGGCAGCAATTAACAATGAGAGAAAGCTGTACTTCTCACGTTATTCAGTCTCTGCACAGGCAGATGAAATTTGGAGAGGGAAATATAATTGGGTGGGGGGAGGAAGTAAAAACCTTTCTATTAGTCCAGTGAGTCTGTAGTTTGCAGGACGGCGACTTAGATTAGTTTAACGAAATCGGTACTGTCTTGAAAAGTTTCAGATAAATATAAAGAAAAGTATAAAAGGTACTAGAGCAGTCGGATTAACATATTGAGGCCCGGAGATAAAATAAGCGAGGAAAATGGTTTTCAGTGGAATTTTTTAGTCTTGAACTTAATTACATTCAGGATTACATTGTTTTTATTTTTTGTACAGTCTCAAAATATTTGAGATACACATTTGGACTTTAGGTCTTAACCAGTAAATAAATAATACATTGAGAAACATACTAAAGTTTTTGTTTATGTAATTTTGCCAAACCATTTTTTAGTCACAAATAATTATTACGCTTCTTGCACAAGGTTCTTGAGGGCTTTGCAGCCTTCAAAGCTACATTCAGAAGCATAATTTTTTTTCCTCTAAGTATTGGGGAAGTTAATGAGTCCGGTCTTAGAGTAGGCTTCCTCGGTATGGAAACAACTTTTATTCTTTTGGGTTTGATCTTCATCTTCTGCTGAACTGTCACAGATACCGTGTTGATCCAAGGTCATTTCTTTGGAGAGTTGTGAGGAACTTCTGTCATGAACAATTTATCAGTACATCAGATAATTTGTCTAAAGTTCATTGGGAACAGCCTGTTACACTTTGGTACTTCTTTTGCAGAGGTTTGGTACTTCCTTTGCAGAGGTTCTTTTGTACATAAATTAGCATTCAGTATTAGCTAAATCAGTAAAATGGTTAAATACTTTGTCCCTTTTCTTCTGGTATTTCTTAACTTGAAATACCTGTCCTGAGTCATAGACTGAAGAGGCAGAGTAAGTAGCCTACTCAAGTACATGTTGGCTTGTGGTAGCTTAAGTGTAACCATTAGAATTTCAATCCCAACAAAGAAAAGAATTTCGTTCATATTTGTTTAAATTCTATCACTTTGGACACTACATTTATATTCTTATGTTAATGATATTCGTATCATAGTACGAGCCCAGTTATCAGAATGAAATTACACCCCCTCTGGCCTGAAATCAAGCACTTACTCGGTTGGGAAGCGCGTCATAAAGCTGACCTAGCATCTTCAGAGGCAAGCTGGTCCACAGCTGTTGAATGTGGTCTTAGATAGCCTGGATACAGACATTGAGACGGAGTTGACTTGTGAGCTGTTCCCATATACGTTCCATCGGTCACAGATTAGCGGATCTTGCTGCCCACAGATGTACCTAAACTGCAGGCGGACAGCTCATAGACACGTGTCGTGTGTGGAGCATTGTCCTGTTGGAAAAATGGCGCCACGATATTGTAACATGAAGTAAAAATGGAGGACGCAAGACGACCGTGATGTACCGTTGTGCTATCAGTTCCGCGGCCTGAAGTCCTAACCGATGGGCCCTCACACTCACACCTGGAGTAATAACGAATGAAACGGTTTGCTGTTACCAGTCTATTTATATCCACAACGCGTTGCGAAGGTTTAAACTTCGCATGTGTTAGTATGAAGTGTGTTGTGTTGTTCAGATTATGGGATAACTTCTGGCACTGCAGTGGTCATAGGCTCCTTTCTCTGTAATACGACTGTACCTCTCGAAAACGATGGAAGAGACATATCCAGGTCGCCTCTATACTCACAGACGAAGGCCATCAGAGTTATTGCAGAAGTCACCTTCAGAGGTGAACAGTGTGACACCATTCTACAGAAGTCCGTCCGTCCCAGTCAGGGCACCATTTCAAACACACCCATTTCTGTTGTGTTAACGCCAGCCTGCGGATGGGCAGGTGATTCCCTAGTTCAGTTGCTGTTGGTCTTCGGCCTATGGCGCAGAATGTTGGGGGTGTCTGTGACTTCTCGAATGGCATGAGAAAATGTGAAGGTGTTAAGATTTGCCCAGTGCACAATCGACCAACCTCATAAACTTGGACCCACGATAAGACCTCTCACTGTCAGATGCTGATAACGGTCTCGCACGAGTACGAGGCGCCTGTGGCCTTCAGTGATCACTCAAACATGTCACGCTTCACACGCAACTTATTCACCCCACCAGGCCTGGTAAAAACACTAAACACGATCAACACTAAACCACTCCGGTGGCTGTTATACTTAGCCATTGTACAGTGGCAGGCAGGTACTAGAAAGAAGTTTCTGAAAAAAAGTTATAATTACGAGTATGAATTTATTTGCTAGGAAGTCCTTTCGGCAAGTATTTGCCCAGAGTCCAATGAAACGTTGCAGTGAAGACTAGAAAGAAATACCTAGTGAAGTTAAGAGATGAAGAGACTTCCACGAGGTAAATGTGGAGAGCTGTATCAAACCTATACGAAACTTAGGCAACAAAGGTTCGGAAAATCGTGGATTAAGATTATCATGAAGGCAACAGGGCACCGTAACAATCCCGTTATCGATGACCTGGCGTATTATTTTATGGGCGATATGCAGCTAAGATTTGGCTCGAACATGCAGGCACTTCATTGACACGATGCGCGTGGTGCTAGGGTGGAGTGTTTACCGGAGTATTTCTGGCAACCGCTGGGAGCCGACGGGCCTCGTTCATCGTAGCCGCGCGGGGGAGGAGGCAGCCGCCGAATCCATAAATACGGGGCGCCACAAATAGCCCGCCGGCAGCCGACACGCGCTGCTTTGCTTCGCATCGGGTCCGTGGGCGTTTCCGCGAACCGCCTCGGAGACGTTCTAGCTGAGGGCTGGGCTCCCTGTTTAGAAAGCTTCGGCTCGCCTGCTAAGTGTCCAGCCGCGCGCACGGTGACCTTGCTGGCTGTTTGCTCAACTGCCAACTGGCAAACCAGCTGTTCGCCGCTGGCCTCGAGGCAGTGTGATAGGAAGCCCGTGTAGGACCTCAAAGAGCGACTTGGCAACGTGGCCACTTGAGTGTCAAGACACGAGTGGTCCGCAGCAACTAAGTGCTACTAAGAAGGGGCTGTTCCAACGTGCGATAACACTGCGAGGCTGTACTTTGACCGTTCGCAATCAGAATAAGTAGTAGGTTTTAACGGCGAAAGATCTGGTTTTGTTGGCATAGGTGATGGCAAGAAGCCCTTGCGTAGAGAAGCCGCACACTGGCAGTTTGCCTTGCGGCGGTTTGCCAAAAGTAGAGTATTGTGACAATTAATTATGTTAACAATTAACGGGATCACTCATGTGTAGCAACGATGACACCAGGAGAAATGAAACTTCAAAAATCGTAAGCCTTATGAAACGCTGCTACACAAATCACCTTTCATCTAAGAACTAAAAATAAATGTGCTGTCGGCTTACCTCGAGGTTACTGTGAGCCTAGTAACACTAGTTGTGTAGTATTCTAGCAGTTTATGAACTGTAGTTGTGTAAAACAATTGGTAAGTCATGAGAAGCTGTACGGTACGGTTACAGCTTTAATGGGATTACTCATGAATGGATCTACAGAAAAGTGGCTTATATCCAAACCTCCATATGTCAGATACTCAGATCGGTACCAGACGTCGTGTGTCGATAAGAGTATCAACCAAAACACCTATTAAATTCGTGCTGTGTGCTCTCGTTCAGTGCAAACTATGTAAATGGTAATTAAAAGTAACGCCAGAACTACAGAGAACAAGAAAAGTGTACATGTGAGGCACGACTGTAAAGATGTGTTGATGAGCTGGCACAGCGCCAGATCGTCTTACTAAATGTTCAAAGTTCGAAACTCGCTGACGGCGATTTTTTTAAGTTTACGAGTGAAACAGATATGAGAGAATATTTTTTACATGTAAAAGGTTTCTGAGTTTGTAGCAGTGTTCTTTTGGCAGTCTGACTTCGCTTTTTTAGCTGAAAGTAGCAAACCTATAGAGCACATTCGTGTAGATAATACTGTCTATAAAAATGTACTCTATAGGTTTGCTAATTTAAGCGAACGAAGCGAAGTCAGCTGCCAAAAGGACACTGCTACAAACTCCGAAACGTCTTGTTACATGTCAAAATGTTTTCCCGTATAAAAACTTCACGCAAAACTGTTAAAACGCAATCATTTGGATTAGAACTCGGGACCTGTAGTACGACGATCTGATCATAAAACATCTCACCATATATCTGCGCATTTATGCCTCACGGACACGCTTTTCCTGTACTCCGTAGCTGGTGTTATTTTTAGTTACCTTGTAGGCATCTTCTACTGGACGACAGCACACAGCAAAACTAAATCGATGTTTTCATATTCTGTCGTCACACGTCGTTTGGTACCGATTACAGTGTAAGACATCTGGAGGTTTGGGTGGAAGGTAATTCTGGTAACTGAGATTTCTTTGTCCTATTCTGTTAGCTGTCACGTTCTGCATCTTTAATAACCTCATTAATAAACATGTCATGGTGCTCTTTATAAATGTTTCACTTTACGCTTTTCTTGTCTTTTCTAAGCCCGTTTTACCCTTTCAATGCACATTGACGTTAAATTCTCTTAAACATACTTCAAAATCATTTCTATGGGAATAATGACCCTGCCAGTAGTAAGCCTGATTTGACTGTGCCGTCAACAGTGTGTCTGATGTAAACCAGGTTTCGTAAAATACGCACCATAACATCACATTCCTTGTCTTCGCCGACTCATTTCGTCACATTTCATCCTGACTCAGACCCTACGCCATATTTGTAGAGCACTGTCGCCGCAGTCTACATTCCAAAAAATATAAATGCAAAAAGTATTCTGTGCCACGCACATACGTCACACACCAGCCGGGGTTATCTTAAAGTTCGACGCAGTGCTTTCCCCTTTGACTCACATTCTGATCGTCCAAAGATCAGATGCCGTGTGCGTTTCTGCTACATTTGTTTCCAAGTGTTTATTGACGAATTTCCTGTAATAGTCCCACGTCTCAGTTGAGTGATTCATCCGCTTTCACGAGAGTCTTCCTGACGGTGATTTCATATCTGCCCTTTCATTTTAACTTGATACTGCCCTCCGTGACTCAATAGTACTTAGTTTCGTCCGTTCCTTATGGTTACCCGAGATAATTCAGCTACTTCAGCGGAGTATTTCATTAGTGTCCCAGTATTTTCACGCGCTCTTATGTCACAGCGCTGGTGTTCGGGGTGGCTGTAATAGTATAATGTGGAACAGAGTAAGCTTGAAAGTTAGGGGGATGGAGCTACAGACTTCTGCTGTATCTGCTTTGAAGCTGGCGCCGGCGTGTTAGATGCTCCAAAACATTAGCAGACTTCTTTTTACGATGGCTTCTTAATGTCTGGTGTGTGCATCGGAGAGTTTTAAACACACAATGTTAGTGCTTTCGTGAACAACACGGCACGAGGAACGCATTTTTCTGAACTTCAATACATATGTGCGCCTGCAATACGACCCATTTCGCCCCTTTAATATAACTTCCTGTTTGTTACAGTTTTAAAATAACCATAGCACGTGATGTGAAAAGGCTACTTTCGTAACCCAGAATTTCCGTCAATACGCAGCGACGATATTATTAGATGTACGTAGTTTTTTCCTAAATGATCATATTTCGCGACGTTTGGTCGGTTTCCAGTCTCTCCTCTTCAGTGTTCTCCCAGAGAACTTGGAGTTTGACTGATGGGAAATCCATAGTCAAATAAAATAAATAAAACCACAGTAAAGATAAACAGCCCAATAAAAATTCCTGTATATAAAAGAAAATACTGCATGAAAGTCAGTTTACGAATTGATTCCTTTACACAATAGTTTATACAATTATTAGCAGACACGCGTATATGACGAAAGCTGGCATTTCTGATAAAAACGCTTCCACTAGTAGCTAGCGTTAGCGGCAACTAACATAACTGAAATCTGTCGGTGATGTCACAACACTCCGTATTATACCTTCGCGAGAATAAGGGAACGGTGGACCGCTATTGGTTTACAGGACATCACAACCAACGGGGAAATTAGCACGGTGTCACCGTCTGATATCAACGTTGGCGTAACGCTCTGGTACATGAAGTGCTCGTCACCAGTCAGTTCCAGACAGCACTTCAGAGCTGTAACATACCATATAATTCGTTTTATTGTTCGTATGGTCTCCCTATTTGACGTGGGTGTTTGACGGGACAGAATGCCTGAAAGGAGTGGTGAAAGTGGACGGGAAATTGACGAGCGATTTACCATCCTGTTAAGCAAACGCGATAAAACTCCTGGGGCCGACAGGTGAACTGGGCTAGAACTAAAATGCACACAGCTGTTGCCACTGCAGTAATTTCGTGCACGTTGGCAGTGTCGAACTGTAGACATTGCCGCCCTCGCGTGCTCGACAGTCGATCACTTTGAGGTACACGTAGTGCAGCAGAGTGGCTGCGACAGACGGTGGCCGGGCTGGACGTGGGCGCGGCCCAGGGCGTGCCCTAGCCAGTCCGTCTCGCCTCGCCTAGATCGATCCCGTCGCCGGCGCCCACAGCCGCACACGCATGCCTCCTGCACGGCCCGTCCGCTCGGCTTGTCGCACCACGCCTAAGGCCGTCGGCACACGGAGCGTGAAGTCGAACGTTGACTGTGCAGTTTCTGATGTCAGCGTGGAGAAGTCATTACGAACGTGCAGGGCAATATTTAGCGTGAAAGATATTCTGAAAGTGAATTTGAACATTGATCAATATTAGTTTCAGAAAAGAATAATCTATAATATTCGTTGTTTTGTAAATATAAGTGCGCTGTTTCTGAGAAGTGGATTCGCTTGATCTGACTCTTTTCGCTACTTCCATTACGATGTTTTGCTCTTCCTTCTGTTGCTTCCTTAATATGTTCTAAAAGTTCTTTGCAGCAACAGAGATAAAGTAAGACTGGCTTTAGGATTTTACTGAAAGGAGAATTTTGAGAGAATTTTTTACGTGGAAACTGTTGAAAATTAGTGTCGCACTATTCGTAGTATAACGTTTATAAGCCGATGCCCTTATTGTTTGGACGCGCTACTTCCCCTTTTGCCATAGATACTGAAGTTTTATGTATACTACAGACTGAACAACATGACTGGCATATGGATGAGGGAGCAAATGTGCTTAATACAGCTACCGTAAGAATTTTGTGCCCGTCCCATTTCGTAAGTCGGGTGTGCGAGCAGCATACAGCCGATAACTGCGTCTTGAGAGCGCTGCGATCGCATGTCTCGTGTTGAACACGATCCGTATGCACAGGTCGCATCGCTTCTGAGCGATTAGCATCTCGTCGCACTCGGCACGTTCAACGTTGACGTCAGACCGCACGACCAATGTGACAACGCCTTAAAGGTGTCTTCTCACGGGACCTGAAAACATTCGTGAGCGAGGTGGTGTTTACTTACCAGTGTGGAATTCTACGTTACACTGCATTGCGAAGCGTGAAGGGGAGAATTTGCTGTGTGAGATATTGTGCCCCGTGGATAGGAATACAGCCAGTGAGACGAAGCATCGGTTTTACGTCGCTAACACAACTTGAAACGCCATATGTCTTACAGTATTTGGTGGTTTTTATATTACAGCGTACGTGGTATGAATATGTTTCAAAAGGCCAGCACATTCTCTCGAAAATGCGTTGAGAGGCACAATAAAATGAGGAACTACATTTCGGCAGTTACAGCTTTCGGTGTTTGATGCATTTTACTTGCATCTATGAAAGCATATAGTTCCGTGTTGAGGTAAAACGGTAATTTATAAAAAGTACGTCATTTTTGGTACAATTTGCCATAGTTAAATATCAAACGCCATAGTTACAGCCTTTACCCATTGTATACCAGTAGCTTTAAAACAACTGTCATGATGTAGGGGTTTACTTTGAAACTGTAAAATATGCATACCTCTATTTTGGTGCTATGAATTGCCTCATATCTTGCCCGTAAGCAACTTCGTTATGGTGAATAACTTTCAAAATTCCTCTTGTGCGAATGATATTACGAATCTTGATCTTCAAACCTATATGACGTACTTCAGCCTGCTGAGATACTGAGTTACTGAATAACCTTTACTAGCGTGTATATCAGATACATGTGTGGTGCATATGTAGTGTTGCTCTACAAGCAGTCCGTTGTTCAAGCCGTCACGGAGTCCAGAATTTGCTTCGCTATTTTCCCTGGTCTTCAACGATCGCTAATAGTTAAAGCAATTCTTTTACGCGCGCCCATTTTCATAAACTTATTAGTGCGTCAGATGCAGCAGACTGGCACTGGAGAGCGCTGCGGTCGCAGATAACACTGCGGAACAAGTTCTGAGTTCAGCAGATCTTTTAAGTGTGCAGGATCCATGGCGGAGATCACGCCTGTCAAGTCTCGCGATGAGAAACATGTCCCGTGTGAGGACGACTTGAGGCCTCCCTCCCCACCGGCACCGTTTACTAAAACTTCGCACGTGTTGCACCAGTCTCTTCCATATTGCTCTAATAATTCCGAGAATCAGAGGACTAAAAGATAATGGTCATACGAAAAGCTATCGCAACTTTTCTGTAGCTCACAAACACGTCGAAAGAACATAAAACCAAGTAATTTTGACATAAAATGTCAGTACTGCGGAACCACCAGATTTTGAGTTGCGGTTTCACTAGGAGATGATCAGTTTGGGTTCAGGAGAAATGTTAGATGCAATACTGACACTGACTACTTGGTATTTACGTTAAAGAAGGGTAGACTTATGTTTATAGCATTTGTGGATACAGAGAAAGCGTATGACTTCAGTGGGCTATTTCAAATTCGTAAGGTAGCAAGGACAACACACACGAAGCGAAAGATTATTTACAACTTGTACAGTGAGCCAGGAATGCATTGTATCCTCGGTGTGCGCTGAAATAAGATTCGAACATTGATAATGTTGCTAATAAATGGTTATGCATATGGCAAGTGCTACATTTCTGTGGAAAAATAGGTCGAAAGTGGTGTAGTAAACTTAACCTTTTAACATTGTGCTCAAGCAGTCATATTGTCGAATTAAAGTGAACCGTGCCAAAAATTGTATTAAACTATGTAAGTCAGTGGGAGATCATAATACACAACTGACATAGCGGCTTCTTCATTTATTAAAATACTTGTGTGGGCCAAGAAGTAAAGGTAAACTGAGATGTGTCTGCACATCGTCAAACGTGAAAGTGCTCCTTCGCATTCTTACTGGCACCAAAACATATTTTTCTAACTTAATCTGTTGGGAATGTCATGTTATTGAGTCCTAGCAGGATGTGACACGAGCAACATGATTCTGAAAATAAAAACTTCGTTAACTGGAAAATTGGGTGGGGGAGCAATGTTACTAGCGCCAACTATCGTAGTTTAGCGCTTAACGTTATTGCCCTCGTTATTTCTAGTAGAGAAATATTTATCTAGAAAGGAGATGCAAGTAAATACGTCTCAGTAAAAACATGCATTGTCACCATTTTTAAGATTTTTAAAAATAAGAAATGATTGATTAATGTTTTCACGATTGCAATTGATTTGTCGATTGTATATTCTGCTCAAGAAATTGGCAGGTTAATGGGCTGGATATACTTAAAAATTCCCGCTAGGAAGAAGTGTGCTGATTGCGCTGTGAATAAAGGTAAGAATTTGCAGAAGTTTATGGAAATGTCCTTGCTTCATTAATACGAATTCATAAGAAATTCGTAGTCAGGTCTGATCACTTTTGGAAGCATATGTAAAGCCAAGTTAGTCCAAATGTAAATACAGATGTTTGATGTATTGAACCGTAGCCCTCGCTTTAGTTTTCCTAAGTGAGACATACCGGTGAAAAAGCACCCCAAGGCTCGCAATACAGTGCGATAAATTAAAACATGATCGCCGCGAATTACTAGAGAGACTGAAGCAAGCGCTGTACAAACGAGACCGTCCGAAAGGTTACGGCAGTTAGCGCCTTCATAGAGGCCACGCGGACGCAAATAGCCGTGCTCGCCCCAAACCAGGTCGGCTGCAGTATTTAAGTGCTGCACGGTCGGCGCGGCGGCTGGCGGTCGCACATTCTGTACTGAAGCCGTCCACATGAGGCTCTCGCATGTACGTCTGCGGTAGTTTTCCGCGGTACTGGGGCTGTAAAAGACAAAAGGATCGTTGCCGGCTGAAAGATTTTTCACACTAGCAGCTGTGGACGGTGATTGATAAACTCTGAATCTACGATGGATACGAATGTTGCGAGTTTTCTCGTAAATAATTTTTCTTCCGAAGGTGATAAGTATTGCTTATCGAAACGGCCACAATGATAAAGATTAAAATTTTAAATAGTCCTGTTTAATTTAGCGCAGAATGATGCTGAAAAAGTTTAACTTGAAGATTGGTTCGAATACCACAGTACAAGGCATGGTTCTACTGGAGGTACTGCGGTAACCAGACTTTCTCGAGCCTGTTGTAGGATGAACTAATAATTGCCAGAGACATAAATAAGCGAAAACTTGAAGAAAACACACAGATGAAATTAGGTTTGAATCCTAGAAATTTGGATTTGTAGCGTGGTACTTACCCACTCAGCCAACTTTTGATCGAAGGCTTTCAGATAGATTGGGGAAAGCATTGTCACGGTCTCTCGAGAGCCAACTACTATGGCGTACACGGAACTATTAAGAGTAGAGCGAAGTCCTTTAGAGAGCGCGACGGTTAGGGAGCACCGAGCGGACATGTAGAGGCAGGAAGTGAAACTATGGCGGAAAGCTCGCCGAGCTCGTGTCGCAAAGTATTTCATGACCAGCTGTCGCTGGACTACCAACCGTTAAACGGGGCCTTGTTAGCTGCTGCAGGTGTCTGGTTGATAGGGTTAGCTTACGCACAGGAAGTACCGGTGTTCACGAAAAACGATTCAGTAATTTTCTTCCCTTTGAAAGTATTCCACAAAATGCATTTTTTAGCATTTTTTAATCTAGAGTGATAGGTTACGGATATCCATTGTTGTATCTCAAAGCGGTTTATCTACTTGGAGACTTGAATGTTTGGTATCCAATAAAACTCCTCCTGTGACTGTCTATCCCTTTTGAAATTTCATTCTTTCTTATATGCCCTACTTCATGTATTGCCTAACTCGTGCCATTGCAGTGGCAGTTTTTGTTAATGGTTAAAAAGGCGACGACTAAAGTTATGTTTTCGTCCAGCGGCAGTAGTGTCGATTACGGCCAAGACGTGATGCCATTTAACGCTAGACCGCTCTGATACGTACGCACGACAATCTTTACGCCACAGAGATCCACATAATTTTAACACTATACAAGTTTAATACGTACCTAACATAAATTTGATATAATATACAGTGACATTCCTGCTGTTTTTACTCCCAACTCAGTGCACAGCAAGATGTTTAACAAATTTTTGCACGCTGCGAACTACTGCCACATTAGATTTTCATATTGGCTACAATACGTTTCTAGCCGAGCAGCTCCGAACCTAAATAGTAACTGAAGGAAATTTGACAAAGCTATGAAAAGTATAGGTTTCCTTTCACTTAAATTTTTTTCCGTTTTGTGTAAAGAAAAATCAGGTTAATCTCCGAATGAATACGTTAATCTCATAATCGAGACTAGAGATAAAATTCCATTCCTTGGGTTTTGATAAACACAGTACCGATGGTTTTGCTGATTATCGTGAATCCAGAGTAGTATCTTGATGGCGAAAGGTGGTTTTCCCCGTACTTTTTAAAATGAGCTTGTGCTTCGCCTCCCGTAAGTTCCACATACAGTATGTAGTAAAAAGGCCCTCATTCTATTTGACTTCATAAAAGTACGTTAAGTACCATTGATGAGACGTTTATTTCTTTACGAGCAGGTAACTTGGTAACTATTGAATTCATAGTTGATGTACTCTAAATGTCACATCCTGTTGTGAAGTTAACAGCTTTCAGTCTGAAGGTTTGTACAGCAGTGCTTTACTAGGCATGGCTCATTTGGAGGTCGTATAGTGTTGGATTCCTCAGACCTCTTGTACTGGCTTACCCAGCCAGTTTAAAGGTCACATACAGGTGAGTCAGGGCACCGAACCACAGCCGTAACTCGTCATTTTTCACATTAACATATCATGCCGCAGGTAAAAGCCGTTAATGACGAAACAAATCCTTAGCCCGACTGAGGCTCGGCCTAAGCTCTTTAGATTCGCAATCTAGTGGTTACATACACACAGGGTTACCCATTCACTGCAATTTTTTTCTTCGGGTGAAAAACATTCATGTATGGTTCTTTAATAGTCAGAAATAACAGTATGAAAAGTTGTACGTACTGCGGACTCGTTTTCCGGTGCAGGCAGGTGTTAAGAGTACTTCCGGGCTTTCAGAAGACTACTGCACAATGACTAAGACGTACAGAAAATACACTAACGTCAATGAACAGTGTACATCAGTTTCTAACTCACATTACAGGTGTTAAATATGGGCACAATTTGTGTCGCGGCAAAGGTCAGTACTTAAGTGAATTTCGTTGATAACGAACTGTCTGGTGCGCGAACTAATTTGATGCGGCAATACGGAGCATATGGTTGGCAATGGAACTTGAAGACACCACAACCTACATACAAATGCGAGGCGTCTCTTTATCAATGGGCCACTGATAACTTATCATGGTACATGCTACTCAATGATAGTGAAAGGGTTAAGGTGGCGATGCATGCATCTGGTAAAGTGCTAATGAGCGAGTTAAGGCAGTGATCTTGCATGAAATCACGCCGATAAATACTGGTGGCGGAAGTGCGGCCTTTCGAAGTTTGCGGAAACTGGCGGAGTGTAGCGGGCACTTGTGTGAAGTTTGGGTAGTTCTTTCTTGCGCGGGCGCCGACGGCTGTGTCCCTCGGCGAAGGTCAGCGGGCGGCGAACAGCCGGCACGTGTGTGGCCTGCCTGCCGCAGCAGAGGCGGACGCGGCGCCTTTGACGCAGGGCGCTGAGCTGATACAAACGGCACACGTCGGCTGGCAGTGTTTATACGCCTACGTTCGCCCGCGGCACAGCCGGTGGAGCGAGGCTCTACTGTTCCGGCTGCCACAGCAGGCCTCGCAGATTGGAAGACCATTAAAGTATGGTTTAGAAAAGTTTGGTTAAGTTTCCAGTGTAGGAAGCTTACAGTGAGTCTTGTCAGGCATCCAGGCCCGATTTAAGGCCCAACGATACAGCCTGAGAGTATCGTGAAACGTCTATACACACTGTTTTTTCGTAAATATTGAAAACGGACGGGTGAAGGTACACGATAATAGCAGATACGTATTAGCATCCGCAAACGAGCCGTCTGTGAATCAGTTGCGAATGTGAGTTTGTCGCCACTGACTTCAACATGAAGTATCGACCTCATTCTCATGTAAACTACTATCGTCCAACTGGTTTCTTAATTTCACCCGAGGTTCACCTTAGCAAGAGCTAACACTGCTTCAGCAAGTTGTTAGACTCGTCATATCTGTTACAGGTGGTGCTTTTTGTCACCGCATTTCGATGCAGTGTTGTTCTGTCTGCAGTGAGTTGCGAAGCGTTCCAAGTACTTGCGGGTTATCTCGTAAGTCTTCACAAGATCACAATTTGCTACCCCCGTCCTTCAGCCTTATCACGTAGTAATTTACACTTCACGTTTGAGGACTCTAGATCGAAAAGTCGAAAAGATTGAGGTCAGGCGGCCTTGGAGGCAAAGTTAAAGGCACTGCGCGACCTATCCACGTTGCACCATATTGGCGCGTTAGAGATCGTTCTGCGTCAGCAGCGTTAAGTGCCTGAACCACATTAGTGCATGTACCAAATCCCCAACGTTGCGGAAGGCATGGTAACCGAGAGTGAAATTTGAACCCAATTAGATTGATACTACTGAGATTTCATATTTCAGGACAAGTTAAGTTGTTGTAACAAAGACGTCATACTGCAATAAATGGCGGCTCGTTTGCGCATCTGTAAACAGTATAGCCAATAGATACGATAGAAGAATGCTAAGGATTAGATGGGTTGATCACGTAACTAATGAGGTACTGAATAGAATTGGGGAGAAGAGGACTCTTGTGACACAACTAGGAGGTATCGGTTGGTAGGACACGTTCTGAGGCATCAAGGGATCACCAATTTAGTATTGGAGGGAGACGCGGAGGTAAAAATCGTAGGAGGCCAACAGATAAATACCCCAAGCAAATTCAGAAGGATGTAAGTTGCAGTAGTTATTAGGTGATGAGGCTTTTGCACAAAAGTGTGGTGAGCTGCATCAAACAAGTGTCTGGACTGAAGACATCAGACCAACGTTTCAACTTAAAATATTTTAAACTAGATAAGCAGCTTCGCTGGGCTTTTTGTCAGTTTCATAAATATAATAATGGACAAAAAACTGCAGTGAAGAATTTTCAGTTTAGTTTATTTGGACAAATATCTTAAATATAACATCTATATTACATGTATATGTACTATATTTGACGGTCGGCATTAACATTTATTGCTTGTCAGAAACAGGATTCCTTCGAATTAACTCAGCAGTAGTGAAATGCTTGGCGCTGAGTCTTGTTTCTCGTAAGCTACTTTCAAAGGAATTTTAGTCTCTAAAAAAATGGCATATGAGTAGAATCAGTGCGATTCGCGTCACGAACGGTATTTTCCTTCTTGTTTATAAGTGAAAAGTATTGCTTCTATATTATTGTGAAGTAGTTGTTTGACGCAGAATCTTGTACCCTTACATAATTTGAGAGATTTAATGTTTCGTAATTATTGGCGATCCAGTTTTAGTGCATGCAGAGGTATACTGGATGGATTTAGATTAAAAATTCGAATGGACAGTTGACTCCTATATCCGTTATTGTCTCAGATTTATGTATTGTTTGTGCTCCTGGGGCCGGCCGGTGTGGCCGTGCGGTTCTAGGCGCTTCAGTCTGGAACCGCGTGACCGCTACGGTCGCAGGTTCGAATCCTGCCTCGGGCATGGATGTGTGTGATGTCCTTAGGTTAGTTAGGTTTAAGTAGTTCTAAGTTCTAGGGGACTGATTACCGCAGATGTTAAGTCCTAGTGTTCAGAGCCATTTGAACCATTTTTTTGTGCTCCTGGAATCATCTTCTGTGTTTGCTGATTTATTTGTTGCACTAAGTCATTCCTTGGTGTTGAAATTGTTCGCTCACTATTTAGGTACTTCAGTTCAATTGATTGATACTCTTTACCAATAACTTTTCCTCGGCTTGTACCACATTTCATAATTCTTGTTCAAATAAACTTACCAGAGTACGGATCAAGAGGGTAGGTACCATTTAATATAAATTTTCGACAGATGTTGGAGCTTTTGGACCTTCTGCCAGCACTGCACGCAAGTTTCTTTCAAAGATCACTTTCAACCATATCCCAAAATATTACTCTTTAAACCTCCGTTTATGTCGTGCCGTTGTTGATTTTGGAACAACCAGTAATGTTTGCCTACAGTCTGCTGACAATAGCAATAAAACCCCTTCCCATTGATCTGTTTTCCGAAGATCTTGTAATGTTGTATTGAGTGTTTGTAGGCATTTCGCACCGCGCTGAAGATACCATTAAATCACTGGCGGTAAATTCTAGACAGATTACACCACGCAATATGTTGGCAGCGCAGAGTCTTCATTACGTTAGTATTGCAATTTTTGCCGCCCACTTCCACCCCTCGTGACCAAAACTACTGCACAATGATAAACTTAAAGGCTACTTGCAGGCATAAACGCCATTGGTCTGCCGTGAATAATATTGGCAAAAGTGAACTATACGGACACAGGTCCCATTTGTATTGATAGAATCTGTGATACGTTGTAATAAAAATGTTTATATTTAGATAATCGTGTGTTGTCTATATCCTGATTAATTTATTTTCATCTGACGCTATTACATTGACAGGCGTGTCAGTTCAAATTGGTGCCTACACCAGTAATCAAACCAAACTCCACAGCGTGAATGCTAAATTTCAGTTACGGAAAAGGATAACCAGTTGAGACTTACGTGACGCAGAGCCTGAAGACGTCTGCACACATCGTGCATTCGAGCGTTGAGACAGCAGAGTTTCTGACCACATAGTGGAATGGCATGTTAGGAAACACCCCAAATGTGCAGAGCAATATAAAGTGTCTCAGATACTCTGAACTATATGAAAGAGCAGATACCACGCGTTCATGTAATTGATTCGCATCGATGGGCAATGAATCCCCCACCTTCAGTGCGAATGCACATTTACGTCAGACCTCCTGCGGGAATCTCAAGGTAGCGAGCATAGAGGACATGGGTAGGTGGCGCCAGGTGGAATGTGGGTCGGTCAAGAGGCGTGCCGAAACGGTCCAAGCGCTTGCGATAAACACTGTGTCCGTGTGGCGCAGTGGTTACTCCAACTGCCGAGTAGATATGGGGTTCGAATCAGTCAGGTAAACAATTTCACTCGTCGCCGCAGATTCCGTATAGTCCCGATGCAGCTGACATCAATAGTCCCTTTCCTTTCTCCCCCTTCACCTTCAATTTACATAAGATAATCTGAACATGCATTTGCACGTAGACCAATGAGATAGCAGAACGCCTCCTACGTCACATATACGCCGCATGTCTTCAGTAGTCGCGAGGCGCCGATTGGCTTTCATTTGAAGCCCTTGTGTATATATGCCGTTTGTGACAAGCAGCAAATCGAGGATCTCTCGAAAACCCATCGTTAACTGGAAGTCTTAGTGATAAAATGACTAAAAATGTGTTCGTGATTAAATAATTACTGTAACTTTGGTATTGTGATAGTATGCTACTAGAAGGCATCTGCATATACAGGATCCATTAAAGCATTGTTATTGTTAGTTTGCTATAGTTAAATGTCAGTACCATATCTACGATTAAAGGTTTTAGATGGTACCATACAAAGTATGGTCAAACGAACATTTACGGTCGGTGTACCGTAATCGGTAACGTCAAAGAATTGCAAGAATTAAGTCATGTGTTGGTTGGTCGCGTCCCACTGGATCCAAATATTTTTTACTAACGGACGCGTTTACTAATGGGTTCCGATACTTCGTTCAAAATAAGTATGCTATATAATAATCATTCTTGTAAAAGTGTGTTCTTTCGGAGGTGGGATTTTGTTGGACTGGCTTTACCCTCAACACAGCTTGCACTACTTGCAGGAAGATATGTTAACCTTTTTTTAAGTTTAGTATTTCACATGTTGTAAGGATTCTGCCACTGAACAGGAAAAGTGATAAATAAAGATCGTCGTTAGGTCTTCACTGTAAGGTCAGAATGGAATTTTGTAATGTGCTCTTACTGACTGGGCAAGGTACTTTCCTTTCCGCTTAGAGATACTGAAATTATTTATGTATACTACAGACAGACCATTGTGACTACAGTCTGGAGAAGGCAGAAAATGTGCTATTGAATAGAGCTAACACAGGAATTTGACGCCCATCGGTTTCGTAAATTAATTTGCGAGACGGTTATAGCCGCCTGCTACCACTGGAGCGCGCTGCGATCGCGTACATGTTGGGGCACACGTATCGTAGACGTTGCACAAGTCGCATCGTTGCTGAGCGTTCAGCAGCACTTCGAACTCGCCGCGCTCGACGTAGACTTTCAGTAGTACGGTCCATGGTTCAGAACGACCAGTGTTTTATGCTTCCTCCATAATAAATCCAGCGTGATTATCACGACGCGAAAATTCAAGAAATTCGAACTAATTGAGAGGGGTATAAATTTTTCCGCATACTTTGGCCGAATATAATGGTGACAAAGGGAAATGAGACGATACTGTCGCGCTCCCCGGTTAAAACCGTGCAGAATGTTTCGTGCAAAGTCTGGTAAGTCGAAGAGCCGACATTTTCGACGACTGGGGAAAAAAATGCAGTCCACGTACAAGCCACACTAAGATTGACCACGTAGAAGGTAACACACGCTGGGGAGTACCCCATTCATTCTTAACTTACTGTAGTAGTTTTACGCAATCTTACATTCCTTCCTTACATGTTAACACTCCCATCTCTATGTAAGTACTGCCAATATAATTTGGCGTATTATGATGGTTCTGACTGCATTTTTTCCACAAGAGTATTCTCTGCAGTGCTGGATGTCGGTACTACACTTCAAATAACTGTGGACGGAATCTCTATTTTAATTATATGCACACTGAACAAATTAGTCACATTCACGGATGGTTGCACCAGTTGGGGCAATGCTTAGACGATTTTCTCGTAAACTGTAGAGTTTTACGAAACGTAGCAATAACAGAACTATGCAGGCACCAAAGTAACATTCAAAATACGAATCGACAGGAAAACTCTGATATTCGGGTGATATAAAAAATTTGATTCGGTACTTAAAAAGCAATGTAATTTGTCACTACAATAACAAAAGTAGCCACCCTTCAACCGAGCTTTAAGTTTGGGTGTAAGTATCATTAGCGTTGAGATACAGGTAGGTTTCGTTGAAGCTAAGACTAGCAGTAAAGTGTAATAGTTCTGAAGGCGAACTATATAGGAAACGGCACTGGTAAACAAATGTTGACAGGAAAACTCAACCCAAAACCGATTTCGAAAAATACTTCAAAAGTTTTAAGCTAATTCGTATAGGTTCTATTACTGCTACCGTTAAAGGGATCGGCAGCCGACCGTATTAAGTTTCTGGATCGAATCTTACTGCGGTACTTTGGTATTTTTCATTCTCACTGACGTTCACTATTTTCATAATCTTTATCCTCAAAGGATAAAAAATTGGTAGTCTAGAAATAAGGATAGTACCCAAGAAGTTGCAATCAAATCAGTATTTTTGTTTTGTATACATTTTGACGATTATAATGTGTAACCTAAAGAGAACTGCACGAATCAAGATACTGATAGCAGAAACAAGAGAAACCATAATTGCTACGACATACAGCACATGTGATAAACGCCTGATTCTTCTATCTGCATGGTTCTTCCCATGCGTCTATTCGTTGCAAAACAAACTTGATTTACCATTGTGAGAAGTTTTCGCTCATTAAACAATTTGGCAGTTCACTATACGTGTTAGAATTACATGGCAATAAGAAAATGAGTGATAGTCTATACAAAGATCACAAGCTTACGAAGCTTAGAGCTTACGAGGGACCTTATAAAAATAAAAGCATGCTTACATTTTCAAACCAAATTTTCTGAAGAAAGGTGGAGATTTGAAGAAAGGTTGAGAGTTGCGTCTTCCTGTTAAGTTGAAATTTTAGGAGTCCTACACATCCTGTTAAGAACGTAATCGGTGAAATTCCCCACTTGTGGCCAAGAATTTTAAACCTTACAGATAGGATTATTTCCCGCCTGCTCATAAATTGGTGTGTGGCAATACCTAAAGTTGGTCCATTGTTCAGGTTCGACGTTTGACGCGATGGGTCCTAAATTCCCGCAGATTCCTCAAGATTAAGGCAGGCCCAAAAATGGACTAGGCCGCGTAAGTTGTTACACACGCAAAATTATTTTTGTTAGTGGAAATTCCGCGGTGTTCTTTTTCCACTTGTTAAATAAGATACGTCAAACTACGGTAGAAAGGGGATGCAATTTTTGCAGTAGTTGCGGAAGTGCAGACGAGGGTGGTCATTCAGTAGTGGCGAGTGTTTACGCGGCTCAGACGGCGTCGCCAAAACAGTGCTGCGTTCCAGGCGGGCGGCACGGGACGGCGCCGCGGCGTTGCCACATCTCACCACACAGCGCCTGCTGCTCGCCTCAGCAGATATGCCAGCCGGCGGCGCCGTACCTGCTGCATTCGAGGCACCGGCAGGGGATTCACCCGCGCATGCAGCATTATCGTCTTTCACGTACTCCTAGTGCTCAGGGGGTTTGGTGATCATACACCATGAAAATGACGTAATCGGCGTCTGAAACCGCGTAGCGTGGAGGGTATATTGTACCAAAAAGTATGTTACTAAATGGCTAACCCCGTTCATGGTGCACTGTAATAGTTTAAAGTTATCTGTTGCCTGATCAGGGGCAGCAAAACTGATTTTTCAGTATTTCATACAGTTATTGACCGAATTTCAAAACTTGAAATACATTATCTACAGATTCAAATGCAACATTGCACTAAAGGTTTAACACAATAAATAATTAAGAGTTAAAAGCCGTACATTCTGAGACAACGCAACTCAAGATGCGCATATTACCCACACTAAACCCATCCAGGTGGCGGCAGCGGTCCAAGCTCCCGTCGAGGTGATCACATTGTTTCTCATGTTTTTCCAAAACCTGTTCAGGCAGATATGACTCGTCGAAAAGAACGTTATCGATTTTTCTATGTGGGAGATAAAGGTACATACTAAAATGTTTGACACACACACACACACACACACACACACACACACACACACACACACACACACACACCTGGCACATTAAACACTGTAAACAGACATGAGCGCTAAATGAAAAATGTAAGAGAAGTGTTGTAGTAAATGTGGGTGATCAAAGCCCGGAAGTCGGCTATGTGGACTAAGGAACGCTTGAACACGTCTCCAGAACCAGCCACATGTGCTAGCAACATTGGATATCGTAAACAACACCAATTAAGTTAACCTCACGAAACTAAAGCTACAAAAGTTATTTCTACTCTGAAAGGAGAGTATCTGACACTACTACGTAATGAATTTATCACGGATATAAAGACATTTATTACAGGCCGCTGTAGAAGCTTCGTAAATAAAAGCGCGACGTGCATGGCAAAAACAACCTACCTTTCATTTAATTGCAATGACGCAACATACTCATGATTTTTGAAGTAACTAAGGAAAAATTGAAAAAAATTAAATTTATTGATGTGATTTAGGTAACCACCTTACGTCCAGTGAATAATCACCACGCTTCAGATTATGTACTAGTAACTGTAGTCCAGGTGGTGATGGCAGCGTGCTGCCAAACGCGTCGTGCAAAAACAGTGAAAACTGTGGAAGTAGGGGTCCCGAATGCGGCCTAAATCTTCTATGTTCGGAAAGAGGGGGCAGAGGATCAATGAGATGACATAGTAGGGCTAACGGCAAAGGCTCTCCCGTTAAGGCGGACCAGCGCCCGTTGTAGCACCAGCTCCCGTCCCCGTCCATTCCCCGCACCGCCCACCGTGTCGGCTCGTCTCCTCGTCTTGGCTTTTCTAGACTGTCTGCGCCTGCGCCGCCGTTGGCGGTGCCGTTGGCCAACGGTTCGCTTTTGCCCGCCTGCCTGTTGCTAGCCTGCGGAACCGTTTCCACGACTAAGTTAGAGGCCCGTGTACACGTGGGAAAATCCAGCCCCCCTTCCCCTACTTGCCTGTGTAGACATGGGCTCGTGAGCAGCTGCGGGACACCCAGAGGGGGCAGTGATGTATCGGTAACCAGAAACACATTTTCGTGAACGTACTAAATGCAAACGCATACGGGGCTGTCAAAGTAGCGGACTACGGATCCACATGTCTCAGGATCGTTTTCATCTCTTGCGCTATTTAACGTGAAAAAGAGTTTTTGAAGTAGTTTGGTAACACAGTCTAGGTCCCCTCGAAGTTGCTGGGTAGGACAGTTGTAACGTCGGAGGGAGGCAAAACCTTATCACATCCCACAGGAACATTCTTAGTGAACCACTATGGTGGTAAAAAGATATATTTATAGTGTGTGATGAAAAGTGGTTTGTCATTTGTTTCATAAACATTACTGAAATATTCCACTTACTAGTTCTCATAGGGGCCCTCCCTGTTTCTCGGGAGAGAATGAAAGAAAATTGCTAATCACACAGAAAATTGCAAGAAGGAAAGGTGAGATGAGTCGCATTATCTTCATATCTGATCTAGGGGCACTCTGCTTCGTCAGTAAACCTTAGGTTGGTTGTAGTTCACGCTCATTCTTCAAATTTCTTTGCTGCAAAACTTGGTATCAATTTACTGGGGTAAGTTTTATGCCGCATAGGTTATTTTTCTGCTGTATACCGAAAAAATATTGAAGCTTTGAGATGGTTCCGGAAATAATAAACATAAACCCTTGCCCTAAACAGGCATCTACAAAGTGAGCATCACATTCAAGGCTTTATGGAGCGGCTGGCTCCATTGGCGATCGGGGCAATCGGCCGCTATCGCTGAATAGCAAATATTGCGAGATGGAATAGAGAATACTGCGAGACATTCCGCCTCCGGTCCGTCAGCGTACAGTCATATTTGCTGCCGAATGGGTAGCATAGTGGCAGGGCCGGCGCCTGTAAGTTGGACGCCCTGTAGCGTCGTTGGATCAAGTTCCCGAACATGCTCGATCTGTTCCTCAAGACACCCTCTATAAGTGTCCGAAAGTTTGAAAATTACGAGCCTGCGGTTTGTAGGCGCGAAGCTGGCGGCCTGTACCGCTCCAAATTAGTCAGATTCACTTCAGGTGAATTGGGTGGCAAAGACAGTTCACCATGCTCCTTCAACCACTGTAGCCCGATTCTGGCCCTGACCTTCAGCGGAGACGTACAGCATTGAAGGGATGCAGATTTACAGTGAAGTTCGTCTAGTGCTCGGCTGTCATGGAAGCCCACGTGAATGTCCCTCATGGAATACTACTACCCCCAACGCCCCGCGTTACCGGCGCTGTGCATCTTGGGAGCAACCGCTCATCCGAATGACGGCTTAACCGGACTCGACCCCAGATTTGCTGTAACAAACGTGATACATCCGAAAGCGACACATTTCAATTTATCCACGTATATCTGCGCCATCCCGTGGGCACAGACGTTGGGTCAACACGGGAGCCCCGTGCACAATGTGCACTGAACAGTGTGCTTGGAAAAACGTGTGCCTGCACCAGCACTATCTGTCGTCAAATCTGCTTTAGGGCGCGGGCAAGCCTCTAAACTCAGTGCTCTGTGATGAGGCGTGGACGTCCAATACCTTGCCGTCGCCTCCAAGTGGCTGCAGTCCTTCAGCCACTTCACGTAGATTTTCAGGACTGCAGCATGCACACAGCCGACCAGCTTCGTCGTTCACGAGAAACTAAAAAAATCGATAATTGAACATTACTGTTTTGATTCTAACAGCTGAATATGTCGGCTGCTTGCAATTACGGACACTGGTTACAAAGATGCAGAATTTGGCAGTTCTAATTGTGATACTGCTTTACTGGATGTTGTATATTACAGCCTTGAATATGCACTACCAAATACTTTTAATCCAATAGAAATAGTTTTGTCGTTCGGTACTCGTTCTGGTTTGATGCATCTCTCCAACCTACCCTATACTCTGAAAAATCTGCTAATCTGTAACTACGGCACCTCACACGTTTGTATGAGCATGACCTGTATTAGTCTTCTCTCCCGCTAACATGCTTACCCCCACCCTTCTCTCCATTACCAAATTTTAAGTAGTGTTTGAATCACTTACTTCCATACATCGAAATCTCAACATAATGAAAATATATTTTGCTGTCGATACATCATGGACACCATCAGATTTAACAAAAAGCCTAAGAATCTGCCAAATGGGCTTTCCTGTACAGGTATAGGCGCAGGACGAGATACTTCTGGTGGCTGGCTGCATACTGGCCCGCTTACTCGCTTGCCTAGCCGGTGCATTTGATACGTTCTTTGGACATGTTACCTATGTCTTTTTTTCATCGTAATACTTTCTGGTTTCGATCTGTAGGCACTTACCGTCTCGCACTCCCGCCATACCCGCATGTAATTAAGGATTTACTGTTACTGTTGGGGTTATATTCCCTACTGGCCTCGTACCCGCGTCCTTCCGATCATTTTGTAACGTTGGAGCCTTAGCGGGTTCTCAGATACACGTGGCTCGTCATTGTGTTGCCACATCGCCTGAGAGAGGCTGGAGGGACAGTGAATGGAAAAACACTGAAAAGATACTGTCGCTCAGCACAGATACCTGCACTGCTTTCTCGTAGCACTCAAAAGGACGGGAATAGTCGTAAAGAATAGAGGGCTCAGAATAGCCCAGCCAGCCACCCCATCTCTTCAGAGGGCTTTCCTGCGCCGACCTCCGAACGTAACACGAAAACAGTTTTGCGCCGCAGTAGGGGGTGCGTACGGTCTAGAAGGGACTTCGCGTACGGTCTAGAAGGGACTTTACTGAATCTAGACTTGTGCAGTGCACGATAAAATAGTTTGCTTTGTGTCTGGGAAAGTGTGAAATTGAACATCTACTTTACATCTATAATTCGCAAGCCAGTGTGAGGTGTGTGACGGAGGGTACTTTGTGTACACCATTGGCACTACTATCCATGTTCCATTCGCGAATGGTTAGCTAGATAAAAGATTGCCGGTAAGCCTCCACGTGGGCTCCAATCTGATTTTTGTCTTCATGGTCTTTCCTCGAGATACACTTAAGAGGATACGGTATTTTTGACTTCCAGGAACGTTCACTACCGGACTTTAAACACTGTACCATACTGTCATGCAAAGCCTCTTGCATCGTTTGCCGCTGGAGTTTGGTGACCCTCATAACGTCTTCCAGCGTGTGAAAGTGTGACGATACGCGTTGCTCTTTGGATCTCTCCCTTTATATCAAATCTATCTGGTACGGATACCTTCCTGACAAGCAGTGTTCCCGTACTGCTCGAAAGTGTTTTGTAAGCTACGTCCTTCATTGACGGACTAAATTTCCGGAGGATCTTCCAATGAATGTCTGGCAACTGCCTTCCCGGCGATTAGTTGTCACTCCACACACACACACACACACACACACACACACACACACACAAAACACACACACACACACACACACACACACACCTTCCTAGATGTGTTATGGAAGTAGCTGCTTCCACTGATTGTTTTGCAATCGTGTAATCATACAGTAAAACGTCTATGTATATGCAACACGTTATATTTACGTTGAAGGTACATTGCCAGTCGCTGCGCCAAGCGTCGGTCCTCTGCAGAGCTTCCTGCAGTTCGCTAAAATTTTCTAGCGTTGCTACTTCTCTGCACCGTCCGTGAAAAGCCTAATGGAACTTTCGATGATTTCAGTGAAATGTAATGAAACTATAAACATGCTACGTTGGCATGTGCGCATTGTCAGTCACGTCTGCGGGCTTCTATTTTGTTTAGGCGGCAGTGAGGAACTGTATCGAATGTCTTGCGGAAGTCAAGAAACACATCTGCGTGGGCGCCAGTATCTGCAGCTGGGTTTCACACGATCTTGTTTCTTAATTTTTTCCGGAACCCTTGTTGATTCCTACAAAGATGATTGTCGTAAGACGCGAGCGTAAAACATGGGCAAAAAGTCCAAAACTGACAGACGTCACAGCTACAGGTCTCACGGTTCTGTGCGTCCATTACACTACCCTTCTTGAAAACGGGAATAACCTGTGCTTTTTTCCAACCATTGGGAACCCTTCGCTCCCCCGATGACCTACGGTGTACCGCTGCTAGAAGAGGGAAAGTTGTTTCGCAGTCTCAGCTACAGGAAAAAGTTTCGCCTAAGTCATTAATAAAAATTTGTCATTGATAAAAGTCCATTATTTGCCGTAAGCTAAAGATCTGGTCCTGACAACGTCTAAGAGGCCTAAACCCACACTGATTTTCATCCAATTGGTCCTCAACTAATACTCGCACTTTCCTTTCAACAATACCTGAGAAGATTTCACTCACAACGCTGATTAAAGAGATACCTCTGTAGTTGTTAAAATCTTTTCTGTTTCCATGTTTAAAGATTGGTGTGATTACTGCTTTTGTCCAGTCTGATGGAACCTGTCCCGACTCCCAGGCCATTTCAATTATCCTGTGTAGCCATTTAAGACCTGACATTCCACTGTATTTGATGAGTTCCGACTTGAGTTCATGGTTCAGAGTAGTTTCAGGGGTAAGACAAGGCTGCAACCTGTCTCCACTGTTGCTCATATTATATATGGATCATATGTTGAAAACAATAGACTGGCTGGGTGAGATTAAGATGTGTGGACACAAAATAAGCAGTCTTGCATATGCAGATGACTTAGTTGTGATGGCAGATTCGATTGAAAGTTTGCAAAGTAATATTTCAGAGCTAGATCAGAAATGTAAGGACTATGGTATGAAGATTAGCATCTTCAAAACGAAAGTAATGTCAGTAGGAAAGAGATATAAACGGATTGAGTGCCAAATAGGAGGAACAAAGTTAGAACAGGTGGACAGTTTCAAGTACTTAGGATGCATATTCTCACAGGATGGCAACATAGTGAAAGAACTGGAGGCGAGGTGTAGCAAAGCTAATGCAGTGAGTGCTCAGCTACGATCTACTCTTTTCTGCAAGAAGGAAGTCAGTACCAAGACTAAGTTATCTGTGCACCGTTCAATCTTTCGACCAACTTTGTTGTATGGGAGCGAAAGCTGGGTGGATTCAGGTTACCTTATCAACAAGGTTGAGGTTACGGATATGAAAGTAGCTAGGATGATTGCAGGTACTAGTAGATGGGAACAATGGCAGGAGGGTGTCCACAATGAGGAAATCAAAGAAAAACTGGGAGTGAACTTATAGATGTAGCAGTCAGGGTGAATGGGCTTAGATGGTGGGCTCATGTTACACGCATGGGAGAAGCAAGGGTACCCAAGAGACTCATGGGCTCAGCAGTAGAGGGCAGGAGTAGTCGGGGCAGACCAAGGAGAAGGTACCTGGATTCGGTTAAGAATGATTTTGAAGTAATAGGTTTAACATCAGAAGAGGCACCAATGTTAGCACGGAATAGGGGATCATGGAGGAATTTTATAAAGGGGACTATGCTCCAGACTGAACGCTGAAAGGCATAATCAGTCTTAGATGATGATGATGATGATGATGATGATGATGATGATGATGATGATGATGATGATGATGATGATGATGATGATGATGATGATGATGATGATGTCTTGACAGCCTTGGGTTTCTAAGAGTTTGATGAGGTCCTCTGTAGTGTGCCTTAAATTTGTATATCGTACTTCCTAAAGAACAGAAATAAAAATTTTACACGAGAACTCGATTTCTATTCTTTAGTTACCGATTAAAAGTATCGGTAACCAGTTAGCATTTGGTAATTATCCAGCATAAATGAAAGCGCCCAATAGCGAGCAAACCTGTTCAATGCAAAGGTAGAATACGGAAGAGAGAAACGTATTAATTATTCAGAGTTGTAATGCGGTGAAAATGCATTGAGATGCTTGCGTTTCTTTAGAGGAAATATTAGGATTGTTCCCTACGAAAAGGGGAAAGCAGTCACTTGCTGTACGCATTTGTCAGATGGCACATTCGCAGAGATCCGCGCGTAAAATACTGCCGATAAAACGTTTCACAGTAGTACGGCATCATGACTCTAAACGAGGTAACTTTGCGAGCATTTTGTGTAGAATTACGGAACAGTATCAAACGTGATAATACAGGTGACTACAATTTTGCACCACTTAAGACATTGGTGGGATCGCTACAAAAATATACTGAGAGATGACAGAATTACCCTTTAGATAAGGGACAGGCGCAAATACCTCGCAAATTTGTGCAGATCCTTACGGACGTAATCAGAAATCTTAGATAGTAATCTTTAACAGATCATTAAACGAACTGGTTTCAGATCTACAACCAAACCAAAGACTGTGAATATGTTTGGTTCCAACCCCTGACTTTTTAATCATGTAGGGAATTAGAACTTCTGATAGTTACTGGGGCCGATTCAAAATACGTGAAGTGCAGAGGACAAGTTAGCTGTCTCGAAAGGTTGCGGCACCGCTAAGCAGCAGGTACTGCGGTGGCTGCTTCTCGACGTAGAGGGAGGCACGAAAGCAGCCTTGGGAAAACAGATCCTATTTCATTGGCGGTACTGAAGCAGCTTTCAGAACCGGCTGTATCCGGCACCGAATGGCACAATCATTTGTTGCAGGCTACCGCGGCAAAGTCTCATTTTGCATAGAAAGTGAAATACCACGCCGGTCAGATTGTTCCTAGGTACCGTATCTGAGCAAGCATACTACTTCGTTCCTGCGATAAAATTCACTATGATAGGTATTTTTTGCCTGGAAGGAAAATATTTGATAGTGATTCACTAAGTGAATTCGTATCACAGATTCGGTTTATTTGCAGTTCTCATGTACTAGAATGCTGTGTCCTTGTGCCTAATTGTAAGACTAATTGAGATTCTGCGGTGTTCGGCGAAACTGGTTTCCCTTGAACATTTTCGTGTATTTTCACCCAGTTTGTCGTACTTTACGTGCTTCATAGTTATGGTCTATAGCGGTTGGAAGACAGCAAATGCCAGTGCATCTCTGCTAATGGTTAGTGTGCGTAAAAACTGCCAAGTTGCAGCGTGGTTAAATAGTCCACGTTAAACTGCAGGTCCGTCTGTTACAAACTGGTAAGTAGCTCAAAAATAGAAGGCACGGGTAATAGATTAACGTAATTAAGAAAGTGTGGTAATTCGGCACATTCGGTAAACTTCTTACATTAGAAGTATATATTGGCTCATAAAAACTGTTTGGGGGCTTAAACCTCGTACTTAGGCTACCATATGTATGATTTTACATAGTATGCACTTACCTCTAACGCAAGTTGTAAAGGTCACAAAGTAGTTAAGAAAACTGCGAACCAACAAGTGAACGCTGAAGCATGGAGCATACACTTTGAAGTCTAAGGTAGTAAAGGTAAGTGAATCGAGTAGTTTCAGGATTCGTTTGGTCACCCGGAGAGTCAGTCTCGGTGTAAAGAGTATGTGAAAAATATTTGTCCGAAACAAGCAAGTCTGGAATATTTTCAGTCATATTGCAGTTGTCCGTGGTATTAGAATACCACGGTTGCAACATTGACAGCCTGGCTCCGAAATAGTGAAAGCTCTATCTTTCGTTACATTGTGTACCAACTTCACTCCAACGGTTTAATTAAAACGTCCATTCCGATTTAGAGCCATTGCTTAGCAGCCCAGTGTAAGGTTCGCTCGCATACTGGCTTATCCAAAACATGCCAATGTGGTCATTGAGACATTCCACATCATCGAAGTTTCCTCTGCCGCTTATCTGTACTTGGACAATTCTGCCGATTCACAAATTGGCAAACATAAGCTTAATTTCAGTTCTGCGTTAAACAAAAGTCCCAGCAAAAATGTACGGCACAGTCTGGGGAATGGAAAAAGCGTACCCTGTGTATAGGGATGCCAGATCCAGGTGGACTTCGTCGGGACACTGAGATGGGGGCGTAGAAATAAAACAATCTTTAATATAATTACTTTCTATTTTTAAACGCAATTGCATTTAACTTGTTGCGACAGAAGTAGCTGTTACACAATTTTCTTTTCGGAAGAGTTCACCTTTTTCAGAAAGTCTTTCCCTATTTACGTATTTATAAAAGTCAGC
Organism: Schistocerca serialis cubense; assembly: GCF_023864345.2. Classification (NCBI taxonomy): domain Eukaryota; kingdom Metazoa; phylum Arthropoda; class Insecta; order Orthoptera; family Acrididae; genus Schistocerca; species Schistocerca serialis. Next base: position 574,657,518 of record NC_064638.1, read on the forward strand.
TTAACTAAAAGTTAAACTAGGACTGTAAGATTGCTCAGTCACAGGCAACAGTAGACATCTTGAATCGGTTCACTGGGCCAACAGTGGCATTTTGTGCTGGAATAGAAAGTCGCGTGATTTTTAGCAGGCTGCATTTGCGTTCAGGATTTTCGGTTTCCTGAAAGTAAATCCACTTTTCTTCCACGGATTCTTAAGCCATCCATTCTTCAGAGTTACGATTAGTTTCTAAGTAGCCCTTCAGATACATTCCTGACAAAAAAAAATTTCTCCTGAAATCTTGACTCAATTATTAGTCAGGTATATAATAGCTTCCAATCACCACCCAATCTGGGATTTCAGGTAGCGTTATCCAATCAAATACTTGATATTTATTAAAAGAAACAGCCAGTTTATCTAAGATATCAAATGCTGTGGTATAGAAAGCAATTCTCTGTTCCTAAAACATTAATAAAATTTTCTTGGTCAGGGTTCTCAGCTTTTAACTTGTTCAAATTCATCTTGCTTTGCACGGAAATAAAACTGGCAGTCTTAGGTTCATTCAGACATCTTTAAGTGCCTGTTAATATATTTCTTATTTCAATTGAGATTTTTCTTCTCCGCACTTCTTATATTTTTCAATCAGAGCCAAGTTTCACTGCAGAAAAATGAAGTGAATGCTCAGAAAGAATCGTCGCATCAGGTCGTTATTAAAATGGAGACTTCCCGGTTCTTCCGAGAGGCGCCGTTTAAATAGTTCAAACTCCGTACTAATCCATAAGTCTGGTATTTTCTCGAATGATGGCGCTAGATGTAGGTGCTTGCATCGTCAGTACTGGACATGCAACGCCATATGAGAGACGACCTTGTCTGCATTAACTTGTTACCATAAAAAGCTGAGGCTTAATTCACCTGTTGAGCTGACAGGTGGTATTACTTCAGTACTTGAGCCAGCAATATTCTGCAAAATCGGGACGAAATTGGGTCTTCCGTGATGCCTGGACAAGGAGGTTCATAAAGGTGACGGTCCTGACATGTCGGGGCATATATAGTGGAAGTTCCGGTTGTAGGGCTGAAAGATTTCAATGCAAACATAAACATTTTAAACGCATTTTAGGATATTTACCGTAACTGCAGTTGCTCTCGATATCTTGCTGAAGTGACATAACTGAGCTGATGATCGTCTAGAAGAGACTACTCACAATCCGGCTAATGATACTCGGGCTTGGATTTTTTCATTAACTGACTATTATTATATGTCTAAAATTTTGATCATTAACGAACCAAAGTTGGAATGAGCGAAAATCACTTCCAATGTAAGCCTGAAAGTTGTCAGTGCTCACACAGTTACCATGCAAATGTTTAATTCGTATTTCATCTAAGCTCAAATTAAATCTCAACAGAATAGCCGGTCGTCTAACAATTGTGGACTGCCTGTGTGTATACTTTCTAGGAGTCGTGGCGATAGCCGTTAGGCCAGAACTACGGGTGTATCAGAGCCATTTTGAACGGCGAATAACAGCATCATAAGAATGTACGAAGTGCTAATGGTCAGCGCTCCCCCTTCTCTCCCACATGCTACCCACGCTCCATAACACGAGGCGACTCAATCGACCATACTGCAAAGAATAATTTATTAAGCTTCAGAAACTTGAATTCGGCAGGCGCTAAATTTCGGATCCAAAACTCTCCTAGTAGCGACAAGAGACTTTCGTATGGTCAGAAACGTCTGGGAAAGCAGACAATTGAGCGGACACTCGAGCCTTTAAAAGGAACTACAAAAGTGGTATTATATGCAACGTGTTCCAATGGCTGTCGTAGATTATGGAATTTCCGAAGTCTTCGAGAACGGATTAACTGGCGAAAAAATGTAGAGATATAGTCTTAAGGGGGCCTTCATAACTATCTGGCGTTTTCTGCTCGGTCGTAACTGCACCTCTAAATGGGCTAAGCCTGCCAGTATAGCCTGTGCCGGCCCTGTGGCGTAGCGGTTTTAGGCGCTTCAGCCTGGAACCACGCTGCTGCTGCGGTCGCAGGTGCTAATCCTGCATCGGGCATGGATGTGTGTGATGTCCTTAGGTTAATTAGTTCTAAGTTTAAGGGGATTGATGACTTCAGATGTTCCATAGTGTTTAGAGCCATTTGAACCATTTTTGCTGTATAGCCTCTGTCTACTTACAGAATAATAGTAAGAATGTGTGAAACTCCTATAAACTGCAGAGAAAGCATGTATTGTTTCTTCCATTCAGAGGTTTTGCTGATAATTAGCTTAATGAATACCCGAGGTCCGAGCTTCTATCCTAAGCAGAACCTAGAATTTTTTGCCACTAATCACTTCTTGTATTGCCAACACGTTGTACAGTCAACGATGAACTGTAGGTGTCATTCTACTGGCTAGGTAAGTGGTGTAGCATATGAGGGCAAGGGTATTAAATGTGCAACAGAACAGAGCTAAGTAAAACACTGCAGTGATCAAACCAACATTCTGGTTATGAACAGCTGTACCACACACACTTTACACTAAAAACGTACGCATTGAAACGTCAAGCCTTTCGGCCGGTCACTGGGCGTGATTACCAAACGTGGACACTGGCAATTAATGCTAACTCGGAGAAAACTGGGCGTTTGCGGCCTGCTGATTGGTGTCATGGCTGTCACTGTTCGCTTCCCCTGCACTCGCCTCCTCCTCCTCCTCCTTCCCCCCCCCCCCCCCCCCCCCACAGCCACCACCACTTGCCCCCTTAAAGCAGTTACCTGCTGCCAAGCGACGCGTCGTTGCGTCGCAGTAGTGACGTCATTGACCGTCTGATGTCAGACCGTGACGTCCGTCTCTCCTAAACTGCGCAGGCCCACAGACCCTCGGTCTGATCCCGCGTAATGTGTTTCAATTGTTGCCGTTAGAGTGATATTCGCCGAAATCTGTAAGTGTAAGCTATTTCCACCTCTGAAAATAACAAGTCCGAGATGGGTACTAGGGGGTCAAACAGACAAACGCCAGTAAGCGGCGAGAGGGCCCAAGTGTGTTTGGCACTTTCGAATATGCTCTGTCATCCTGGTTGGGACACATGAACTGATGGTTAAATAAGATTTTTCGAAAATCGTAGCTATGTAACTGATTAGATAAGCCATGTTTTATCACATTTTATTCAAAACAATCGTATTATGGAATTTTAAAATTAGTAGATGCACAAAATGGTTTACTCAATCATGTTTTGATTCCGAACGAAAACTTCTACACACCAACTTCTACACACCGGACTTATTCGTAATTTGAGACTTTTGCTTAGAAACGGTTAGGCATACGGAGAGCTACATTTCATTTTGGACGCAACCAGAATTTTTGGCTTGTTTTTTTTTTTTTTTTTTTTTTTTTTTTTTTTTTTTTTTTTCTGTGGAACTTAATAATATCAAAACATGTTCTGATGCAGAAATGTTCAGAACAGTTTTTGTTTTTTTTACTACCAGAATTGTTTAACAGTCCTGAAGCCAATAAGATATTTAAAACGCTTCACTAAATTTTCTTTCCTTTATTACTTATCTGAACATTCAGTACACGGAAATCTCGATAAATATCACTAAACTTCTGAAATGAAATCGCAAATTTCTTATCCCATGGCACTGAAAACATCGTTGTCATCGGTTGGTTGCCGAATTCTTGAGTATATCGTTCGATCGAATATAATTAATTTCTTTGAAACAGAATAGTTTGTCCACAGATCATGGATTTAAAAAACGTCGCTCGTGCTGCCGAGGTCGGTATTCTCAGATTTTTGGCAAGTGTTTCATACGGTGCTACACTGCAGATTAACGGAAGCATGAGCGTAGGTTACCAGGTAAGAGTGACTTGGAGTAACAGAATCCAATACGTTGTTCTCTACGACGAGTGTTAGACAAGCGTACCGTCAGGGTTACTCTAGGGAAGTGTGATAGGAGTAATGTTATTTCCCATACATCGTAAATAAAGGCAGGGTGAGCCGCAATCTGCGGCTATTTGCTGATGGTGCGTACGTGAAAGTGTCGCCATTGAGTGGCTGTTAGAGGATACAAGGTAACTTTAACAACATAATTATTGTGATGAACGGCAGCTTGTTCTAGAGAACTACAGGTCGGTTGAAAAAACAATGTTGTGTTATAATACAGCAGCCGAAGTAGTATGCAGTTTAACAGTCACTTCATTTAAATGTCTAGGCATTACATTTCAAAGCGATGTGAAAAGCAACGAGCACGTTAAGGACAATCGTAGGGACAGCAAATGGTACTCTGGTTCATAGGGAGAATTTTAGGAAGGTAGCTAATCTATAAAGGACCACATACACAAGAGCAGTGCGACCCATTTCATGAGCGCAGTTAAGTGTTTTTAATCCCTCTAGGTCAGATTAAAGTAAAACATAAAAGCAGATAACAAGCCGTGGCGCTAGACGTCTTACCGTTGGGATCGAACGATGTTGGAATTAAAATATTCTGACTGAAATGCAAATCCTTGAAAGGGAGATAGTGTCTTTCTCACAGAACACTGTTGAGAAAATATAGGTAACTGGCATTTAAAGCTGACAGTAGAACATTTATACTGTTGGCACCATATGTTTGGTTTAAGGACCAATAAGCTAAATTAAGGCTTGGACAGAGGGATATCGGAAGTACTTTTTTCCCTCTCAGTGAGAAAGTGAAACAGGAAACTACTTATAGTGTTGCAGAGGTGTGTGTGTGTGTGTGTGTGTGTGTGTGTGTGTGTGTGTGTGTATATAGAACGAGCTGGTTTTTTTCTCAAAGTTCTCTCTAGAAATGTGATAAAACGTTACAAAATACTGCCGTCAGTTGTAGGCCTGTGGTTTTGTCTATATAACTAAGCTAACCTGTGACCGCACGCGCACGCGCGAAAGAAACATTATGAATCTTAAAAACCATCGCACACATTTATGCAGACACTAATAGTTAAATGGAAGAATCCTAAAGTCTAGTCTTAACTAGCCTCCCAAAAATCCAAAGCCTAATATTCGATTCAGACCGGTGGTAAATTTCAGGAGAGCACCAGCTTACGTACTAAACACACACACACATTTGCACGCATTCCTACAGAAAACCTACACACAAACACAAAACGCCTAAAAAGATATATTAGAGAAAATTAAGAACATCAGCATCCATAAACCACACTAGAACCTTATGGCATTACATCCGGAACACTAACATACAATAAAATACATTGACTTGGAAATATTGTTAAACAAGGGATATCATTAATAGTCAGAACCAAAAATTCAAAAAAAATAACTAAGATGAGAGAAAAGAACTGACAAATTCAGCATTTAGGAATATTCAAACTCGTATGCAACTTCTGTCCATCTAAATAAGACAAACAAGCAGGAACTTCGGAACAAGGTACAAATAGCAAATGAGAACTCTTTTTAAGTGACGATACGCTTTCCACTTTAGCAGGACAATAAATGAAAAGCGCAGCTCCACAAATAATGACATCCAAAACGATCTACACATCGTGAAGCAAAAGATTTCCACCGGGAATTAACGTCAGAAGAAAACCATTACCATCTCGTATCTCAGAGGCCTATGTAAAGAACAGAGGTCGTCAGTTCCCACTACAAAGATCGAAATTTTTCTTGCGATACGCAATGCATCTGGCATATGCCCACAACAAGGTGGCGTAATACAAGAGTTATTCCTAAGGTAAAAGTACGCATTTCTGCATTTTGAGAGCAACTAAAAGCCGAGCGACAAACGTAAATACATGACATTACGTACCAACGTAGTGCCCACTAAAATTGTAAACACTACCGCAGACGTCCTATGGCAATTACCACTGTTGTTGTTGTTGTTGTTGTTGTTGTTGTCTTCAGTCCTGAGACTGGTTTGATCGAGCTCTCCATGCTACTCTATCCTGTGCAAGCTTCCTCATTTCCCATTACCTACTGCAACCTACATCCTTCTCTTGGTCTCCCTCTACGATTTTTACCCTCCACGCTGCCCTCCAATACTAAATTGGTGATCCCTTGATGCCTCAGAACATGTCCTACCAACCGATCCCTTCTTCTGGTCAAGTTGTGCCACAAACTTCTCTTCTCCCCAATCCTATTCAGTACTTCCTCATTAGTTATGTGATCTACCAATCTAATCTTCAGCATTCTTCTGTACCACCACATTTCGAAAGCTTCTATTCTCTTCTTGTCCAAACTATTTATCGTCCACGTTTCACTTCCATACATGGCTACACTCCATACAAATACTCTCAGAAACGACTTCCTGACACTTAAATCAATACTGGATGTTAACAAATTCCTCTTCTTCTGAAACGCTTTCCTTGCCATTGCCAGCCTACATTTTATATCGTCTCTACTTCGACCATCATCAGTTATTTTGCTCCCCAAATAGCAAAACTCCTTTACTACTGCCTCATTTCCTAATCTAATTCCCTCTGCATCACCCGACTTAGACTACATTCCATTATCCTTGTTTTGCTTTTGTTGATGTTCATCTTATATCCTCCTTTCAAGACACTGTCCATTCCATTCAACTGCTCTTCCAAGTCCTTTGCTGTCTGACAGAATAACAATGTCATCGGCGAACCTCAAAGTTTTTATTTCTTCTCCACGGATTTTAATACCTACTCCGAATTTTTCTTTTGTTTCCTTTACTGCTTGCTCAATATACAGATTGAATAACATCGGGGAGAGGCTACAACCCTGTCTCACTGCCTTCTCAACCACTGCTTCCCTTTCATGTCCCTCGACTCTTATAACTGCCATCTGCTTTCTGTACAAATTGTAAATAGCCTTTCGCTCCCTGTATTTTACCCCTGCCACCTTTAGAATTTGAAAGAGAGTATTCCAGTCAACATTGTCAAAAGCTTTCTCTAAGTCTACAAATGCTAGAAACGTAGGTTTGCCTTTCCTTAATCTTCTTCTAAGATAAGTCGTAAGGTCAGTATTGCCTCATGTGTTCCAGTGTTTCTACGGAATCCAAACTAACGTTCGTAAAATCAACATTCCATATTTGTTACTAACAGCCACCCACGTGTTTGCTGGTAACATTCTGGGTGTCGAAAAAAGGCAACAAACATAGCAATCATGCGATTGCTCTAAAGCAAAAAGATAAAATTATTCAATCTAGAACCAAATAGGACACATGTAACAGCGTTTTTCGTAATAATTCGTAACGATGCTAATTTCTGCACGTATTAGAACAAAAACACACTGATCAGGATTATCGCTGAGACTAGTTAGGGAAAGTGAAAGTGTTTATAAAGTGGGGCCCACAATCTCATACTTATCAACTTCGTTAGCGAATATCGTCCAGAGTTTTGAACGTGCGATAGCTATCTTAACATCGGGAGTGCTGTGTTTTCGTGCAAATAATCTTCGGTTGCCGGTGAGGATGAGACGACTAATAACGCTGTATAAAACGTTGTAGTGTCACCAGCGTAAATATAAAATCCGTACAGGACATAATTTTTTTACGAAGTCTTCTCGTTCTAAAAGTAGCTTAATTTGGTTTGCTCGTGATCGTTAGAAGCTTCAAACTACCTTACACAGTAAGACTGAAGCCAGTAATGTTCATAAAATAATGGGGCAACCGTTAGCGAATACCAGTGCCGTCTGCAAAAGTAAAATTCCCGACTATTTGTCGGCAAATTGGATTCCCACTTCAATGCGAGATGGCACGGAAAGGGACGCACGCAGTAATCTCCTCCTGATCAAAGTGAAATTCTCAAATCAAACTAAAATGCCAGACCACTTAGTGCTGCAGCTTGGAAGTTATGAACTGCAGATAGCTATTGTTGCAGCTGAAGTCTAAATGTTTCCCCCTAGGAGGGAAATTCACGTACGGTTTCGTGCATAGAAATTAAACTGTTCTTCTAGATCTATTACTGTTTAGCATACTAGCCTTCACTGTAGATAGGTTAAGATTCGATCGTAAATGTATTTTCAGTAACCGTTTATTTATTACTTGTGCAGCGTCCTGTTGCATCGAAAGATAAGTTGAATCAAGTAATGTTTCATGCCACAGGTAAAGCTGTTTTAAGAAAACAAAAATTGCAGCACATGTTTTGAAGTTTAAACGTATGTTCATCCTTCGATTTAAAACTCGATGAATGACGAAGATTTAGAGAAAATAGAGCGTTAATATATGATTAAAGAAAAATTTCCTCCTAGTCTATATATAGTACAGTTTGAAACGTCCCCTTTTGAACAATTATACAAGACTGTGCTTAAACTGACACACAATATTTTTAGCGCAACGCAATCTGACTTTCATAAATCCATACAAAAGAATGGCCCTGACTAACATTAACCTATACCTTTCACAAATCACTTACCTCACAAAAATCTTCGTTACTCGAACTACTGCAATACAGCGAGCGCCACTACTGCCAGCTAAATAAGATTCAAACTAAGGAAGGCACTAACTACTGATAGGCATAGTTAGCAAATGAAAGATTTTAATAGAGAACAAACACTGTATTTACCTTAAGTCATATTATATATAGCAGTTCATGACAGTCTTACAAATTTCAAAACTCCGCCATCTCTCTCCCCACATCCATCACTGCTGGCGGTTCACCTCCAACTGCGCAACGCTACGCGCTGTTTACATCCAGCTGCCGCTGCCCAACACTACAATGGCAGACAACAATGCAAAACTAGCCACAGACTGAACACAGCACAGCCAGTATTTTCATACAGAGCGCTACGTAACGTTGCCAATAAGAAAACATAAACAGCCTACTTACAAGTTTATCAGAAATTCTCAGTATTAATGCAATGGTTATCGTTTTAAAGTTCGGCCAGGTGCAAGGATAACAGTTTGACGTTCGTAGAAAGAGGCAGACCTGCCAAGGCAACGTTTGAGTTACAGGTCAGTGAATTCTTCGTTCTGTTGCACTGTAATTTAGTTTCCCGCTTCCACAAGAACAGAGGTCCAAAGAAGTTGGGACTGCTGTAGTTTTCTGAAGATTGCTCAACAACTTGTGACCAGTTCTATTAAGCTTCTGTAAAACATTCCATTCCTTACGATCCATAATGTCAGATTTTTATCCAAAATGCTAAATACAATACAGATTAGAGATGAGGCATCGAAAGATATTACAGATATTTGACGTAATCAAACATCGCCATACTAAATCTCGATGTTGGTTAAATATATCAAATAAAAAATACATACCCGTACCAGAAATTGTTCTAAAATACAGGTTAATTACAGCGGCACGTGTTAAGAGAGTTTTATGAACTAATCAAAAATAAGGCCTACCAAATTTAGTAGTACATAAATTTTACTTGTGGAAAATCTAAGAAAATAGTTAAACAACAGGCTGTGAAAAATAAGAAATCGCTCCAAATACAGATGTAAATGATTCAGTTCAAAATCTTTTTTTAAAGAACTTGAACAACTTTTCTTAGCGTGGTCTGCTTTTAATCTGGTTCTTTGAGCAGAAATCACTCCAGCTTTTGAAAATTGTGCTTCCGATGGAACTGACGTCGCTAAAACAGATTAATAATTTTTGGCTGATAGACTGAAACTGTTATTTGCAGCTAGTAAGAGTTACTTTCTAACCATCCAGAAGATGAATTCGTAAATATACTGCCAGTTCCGGAGAAATGTCTTCAGTGTCTTACGTTTTTGTTTCGGCTTTCATATTTCCAATATTTGACAACCATACTTTAAAGTGAGAGATGACGAAAGTGTAAAACTGACAGGTCAAGATTTCCGTAAGAACTTCGACGTATTAAAACTGTAGAACGAACCTTATGTTTCCAAGATTTTAATATAGGAGTGTTTCCGCGACGACGACGATAGTGATGATGATACTGTGCGATTATATAGCCATAAAATGTCAATGGTTCCGATAAATATTCGACAAATGGCGATTAACATATCGCGGTATTCAGATATTTTGCTGCCAGTTATCCCAGCTCTAGTGCAGACAGCGAAAAATATAAAGATAAGAAAAGTATACGCTAATGCAATGGGTATTTCGAAAACACTAGGGTTACTGTACTACATGTGCAATACTAATACAAAAGGCATTAAATTGTTAAAGTCAATGTTTGATTTGAGCGATACATGAAACTACAGTAGGCTAAGTGTAATGACAAACTCAGTTGTTCGCATCTGTTACGTGACTTGGACATTCTTTCGAAACTATAACGTGGCAGAGAGCGGCGTGAGAAGTTTCTACGTATTTGTGGCCTAGGCTGCCAGGTATCTAGTTGTTTACAGTGAAATCACTCACTGTGTGGTACCTTGGTGTTTATTCTTCAGACTCGAAAGAAGTGACTTAACAGTTTGAGCAGAGTTTCGGTTCTTTAAACAAAGCGGACGCGCTGTGCTGGGACGTCACGTCTGTCGGAGCTTCCGCCGGAAGCGCGGCTGACGCAAACGCGACGGGCGCACCACTCTCTTCCTGCCACGGACACCGGCCCTCGTCCCATGACGTCACAGCAGGCGCGGTTCCGGCGACACGTGGCACGCAAGAGATGCAGTTAGCTAATCCAACAGCTCGTAGTCGTTGCAGGCCTCGGCAGTGTAATTTTGACGGACATTGTTTGAAGTGTCCGTGGGAACAGAGGTAAGTGCGAAAACAGTGGCTCCATTTTAGGTCACTTTATATGTTCGGGTCTAGTATTCTTTCCCTGTCAGAAAAATTACTGGGAAATCAATCAAAAGGTAAATTGAGGGCAGTAAATGCGCTAGGAATCCTTGCAGTCTTGGCTATTGAGTTTGTCGTGTAGACTGGCGAACAGGAACATTAAAAGAGCGTTTTATCGGCCCCCCACCTCTCTCCCCCCCCCCCCCCCCCCCCGCGTCTTGGAAGTGAGAACGTAGCGACAGCAGTTAACTAAATATTAAACATCAGCCGTGAGCTTCAAGGTTTTCCACCTCATATTCAGTTGGGTAAACGTGAATGTGTGTTTGCTTGTTGCTGCCAGTTGTTTGCTTCGCCGTTTCTTCTGAAGTTGGTTTTTGGGATAACTCTGAAGGAAAAATCAAAAATTTACTTCAGCCGCTGTGCCCACGTTATGATGAGCATTGAGATTTTAAGTTAGACACGCAGCCGCAAATAAGTGTTAAAATTTATTTTTATGTCATAAACACACAGGTTCCATCAGTCCTACAAGGCCGGATTAAGGTTTAAACACAGTAAGCAAATCTGATGCTGTAGTCGTGCTAAAAGTTCTAACATAATGAAAACTGGCAAGCAGTGATTCTTATATGGATATGCAGTTAATTTATGTAGGTTTAAAAAAGCTGTTCAGCAAGATTACGGACCTTGCAGGTCATGGTACTCCACGAGGAGAAAACGGAAAGCGACATAACCCGATTTCCCAAAACTTCGCTCTGTGAGAAGTGCCAGAATAGCGAACACACATCTCGACGTACCCATAGATAGTCGGCAGTTTCTGGAAAGAATCTCGGTTTTCAACGTAATTTAGATGCATTTTAGCGAACGATGAGCTGAGCGCAGGTGGTAGCGTAATCCCATCGTCGTGGCCCTTCACTGTTAAGTCCCGTTTTCGAAGCTGGACTTCTACGTTTTCATTTATCTACGCATGTCCGTAGGTTACTACACGAATGTTTATCAAGCTACGGAATAAAAGGGCGTTAAATTAATTGTAAAATTAAGTGGGTTTCAGAGAAAGTGTCATTGATTATATTCCGTGTAAAGTGTTCTCAGAGTTTGAAATATTTTTTAGTTCTCATTCTCATTTGTCTTATGTCAATTCGTTATTCTTATTTTACTCTTCAGAAAGATTTGATACATTCCCTTGGATGATACCGATCCAGGAAGCATTCGAAAACACAGAAATTCAGAACACCTCTAGCATCGCACGATAGGTTTGCACAGCTACATTTCTATACGAATATGTCTTCGGGAAAGAAACGTCGATGACACTGCTGAAGATTTCACGTGTGGCAATAATTTCTTGGCAAACCACGCATATTGGCTCACTTTTCCGAAACGTGACGCTTGTTGTTAAGGACTCGAGAAACAAGGAATTTCACCGAAAACAGTAAATGAAAAACACATGGAAAAAATAGTAGCGTTTCGTACATGGAGCGCAAAAGCATGAAGCCGCAATGGAAGGTACAATGTCACAGCTACGGGAAACTCTTGAAAATTTGACTGGGGTGACTTTGCCCACTCTTTTCGAATGGGCAGTGTCTAAATCACTGCCCTACTGTTCGCTGAGTAAGAAATCACCTGATTGGAGCAGCGTGGGCGTCGTGTAATGAGTCAGCGCTCGTTAAGTCTGTGTGGGCCGAGGTAAAGTAGATAAGATTGCAAGAACGTGTAGTCAGAGAGAGAGAGAGAGAGAACGCCCGGCCTGCGAGAGCGTGAGCTGCCGTGTCGCCGTACGTGGCGGCGTTGCCAGATGTTGGGTATCGATTTGCGGGTGTGGAGGGGGAAGAGGCACAAGAGGGGGAGGGAGCAATGGATTGCGACGCGACGTGGGCTGGTGGCGCCGAGGGGAAGCCAGGCTAGGCGAGCTGCTCATCGCTATTCGTGCCGCATTGTAAATAGCGGCGTGCTGCGCCGCGCTGTGCCGTGCTTCCTGAGAGCTGGCGCTATCGTGCCTGCCAATACACCAGCTCCCCTCTCCCAGCCCCTCTACTCTCCGCTCATTTCTTTTATGCGAGAAGAAACCAAGCCCTACACTGTTCACTCATGTCTGCGGCGCAGGTGGGCTCACCTGCTGGAAAGCCAACCATTACACCCGCTGTTCTGCTAAGACATACAACTGTTCAGAAAAAGGTTTTCTTAGCGTAAATCGTGTCTAGTCTGGAGGATGGGCGCTTGCTGCAGGAAGTGACAATAGACCCTGAGCATGAACAAATGTAACGTATTGTACACACACACACACACACACACACACACACACACACACACACACACACACACACACACACAAAGAATTATTGTATCATTACACGATTGCAGAACAATCACAGGAGTCACATCAGTAAGAGACCTCAGAAGACGAGTAGGGAGACAGTTGAAGTGGAACGTCTACATAAAATTAATCGTAAGAAGGCAGATGAAAGGACTGAGATTCATTGGAAGAATACTCGGATAATGTTGTCCGTCGTCAAAGGAGGTAGGTTACAATACCTTCGTTCGATCAGTACATAAAATATTTGTCGCCGGTATGGGATCCGTACGGCGTAGGACTGTTAAAGGTAATAGAGATGAGCCGAAAAAGAGCAGCGAGTTTAGTTACAAATCCAAATAGCAAGCGCAAAAGCTCAGGCAACCCCAGTGGCAGAAGTTGCACGAGACTTTCTGTATCCTGTAATTTTCGAGAGCGTACGTTACTAGAAGAGTCAACAAATGAGTTGCTTCGGGCTCTATATCGCCAAAGGAACGTGAAGATAAAAATTTGCGAGATTAGAAACCGCATGGGGACTTACCGACAATCTTCCTTCTCTCGAACTATTCGCGACTGGAAAAGGGAGAAGTGGTACAGAAAGGACTCTCCGAACACTGCGAGACGGCTTGTGTAATATAGTGTTAGATGTAGTAAGAGTTCCGCTCTAATCAAGGTTTGTCGAATTTACTGTTACGGAAGCGGCCGGAAGCCCCTGTGTGTTGCCGCGATCGCGAGTGACCTTAAGAGAGGGAAGTCGTGTCGCTTATGAATCGTGCAAAAATTTGTTGTATTTCAGCGATTGGTATATCGTATCATCTTAGGCGGAAATTTGGAACACCAGCATTTGCGTGAACGAGCGTAAGAAACCGCAAAACACACACTCAAGGTGGTCAGTGTACCAACCAGCCACGGTCGGACGCGCGGATTCGACCCAGGCCTGGCTCATCCTCGAATCTCCCAAGGTAGTGCGCCAACTTCATATGTATACAAACATACAAAACTGAAACCATTTGTTGCCCAGAAACGAGCAACTTCTACAGCATTTGCTTGTGCGAAGAAAAATCTTCGTTGCAAGGATGAGGCAAGGTGAAAAGATGTATCGTTGGCTGTAAGTATCCACATTCACACTGTGGTGACCACTGTAAGTACCCTCATTTCATTAGGTGGTTCATAAATTTGCCAGTGCTTGTTCGTAAACGGCTCCATAATCCCCATATGGTCTGTAAAGCTGGAAGGCATTCTGCTGGCTTCATCGCTGTATGGAGACCACTTGTTTCGGCTGCCCACAATTTTTCTCTGGCTTGATTCGCTGTTGTATTTAGTGGAGAGGTTGACTGTAAGAAGATTCGTAGACTTGATCCAATGTCTTCAGTGTGCTCGTGCAGTGTATGTAGCTCATTTTCGTGGACTTCTTTCGTTCCGCTATTTTCGGCTACTTACCCACGTTTCAGGAGGATCAATGCCTGTCAATCAGTACAGGTTGTAACAGTCGTTAGACACCTAGTATTTAGCCTTCCAATTTCATTTAGGGCTACATCCACTTTCATGTGGACTTTACCTATGGTGAAAGAAATCAAATACTTTGGTTACTGTGCGAGCAGTCTCCTGAATCACAAAATTGCGGTTGAGGAAGATGTGAATGCCATCCCAAGCAGTGCTTAAAATTGTCACACAAGTCTTTCTAAGATTGAGGGGAGACAGTTACCATAGGAACTGAAGTTCAGACAGTACATTGCAAACAAGATTTGTGACGTTTCCTGTTGCGAAACAAATTATTCATCTAACCACAAAGTTTTACAATGGGCTGCTTCGTATAGTAAACTGTTCTCGATGCAGTTGTCGAGTTGTTGCTTGGTTCATGCGGCTCTCCATGCTACTCTATACTGCGCAAGACGCCTCATCACCGAATAACTATTGCAACCTACATCATTCCGAATTAGCTTATTATATTTGTTTCTCCTCTGCCCCCCTCCCCCCGAGCTTTCGACAATAACTAACAATTTCACTCAAGAAGGCAACTCACTGTAACTGAATCATATAGATGTAAAATGTCTGCTGTTGCCGAACACAGACTTAGGGCTAAGCGCAATATATTGTTTAACAGGCGCGTTTTCTAGTCCAAACTTGAGGCTGCTGGGGCTCGATTATCAAATGACTGGAAATGAGAAAGCTTTTAAACAACTTCAAACCATACATTGAATTTGCGCTGAGCAGTACGTGGAAGCAGGCACCTGTCGCAGAGAAATTGCGTAAGAGCGTATCTTTGGCTGTCTCGGCGGAATCTGAGATGCAGATTGAAGTGGGCACTACTAAGTCTTCGAATTTTTTTGTCAGTTCCTAAGGCGGATGGGGTATTACCCAATACCTGCATTCTTATTTCGAAATAACCTTACAGATGTACCTAGAAATTTATACACATTACACATGTTTTTCTGCCAATAAAAACAGTGACAACTCTTGTCGTGGACACTTCGTTCTCGATATGTCGCTTAGGCCAGATAGATTCTGAAGGTACCCAATGTAAGTCCAGCAGCGGCAATGATTTTAATAAATTGTCTGCACCTCTGTCCACAGAAATATTCGGTTAGGTAAAAAAAAGTCTAAAGATGTGTGTAGTGACACTTCAATAGAGTGCAAGATACGTCACACTCTGCTTTCCACATAAGCAGGCTTAAGGTCACAACCAAACTGTCACATTTCAAGTATTCTAGATCTCAGTTAAGTTACCGATCAATCTTTAAGCTGCAAGACGGAAACATTTAGTCCGCCTGTATGCTACATGGGAAACTCCGCTTATCTCAGCAAGAGCGCACAAGTGTTGCAAATCCCAGATATAGCGAACTGTGTAACCATAGTTAGTTCTCAAAGTGCTTATCACAGAAATTCAGACGTTAACTCTCAAAATGCAATCGCCACATTATTTCACTTGCTACAGCTTGCTGATTATGCATGAGATACTGATTTTGCATCAGAGCTCATTATCTGTTCTTTGTCTGCCACTGCTGAGCTTTAGTTAGTGCTAGATTACTTTACTCTGGATAAGTGTACGCCTTTCTTATGTAATTGACGAGATCACTCGTTTCTTTTTTTTTAGCCTTCTCAGCAACTTGTATAGGTTTCACTTAAGTAATTGAAAATATCTTTTTCACGATGATACCGTTTCAACACACTCAATTACTTCAGATGGTGATGATAAAGTTTCGCTACTTCAGGGCTCCCGTTACAAACGAGTGATTTTAGAACAATGAAACGTTTAGGGAACATTCGTAAGGACATGCGGGAGAGAACTAACGTGTAAACTATTCAAAGATTTTAATTTCCAGATAAGAGGGTAAAATTTGTTTACTGCGTATCTTGTTGACGTTTCATGTTAGCAACGTTGCTCGGAGTGACGACCATTTGCATCCACGAAACCCTGCCAAGTTTGTACCGGTACCGTTTCACAACTGATCGCAGCACTTCCCGAACGGTGCACCATGGAATGTTCAGCTGTCGTGACACAGCTCGTGCACAGATTGAAGATCGCACACTGCATCCAACATTCGCAGCCATGGCAACTGTAATATCGCCAACAACGTGTGGCTCAACTAGCCGTCGGCCTATCCCAGAAGCAGCTCCCAGATCCCCAGTTAATTCGAACTTCCAAACCCGGTGCGTAAAGATGACCTCCATTTCCCTTTAATGCGTAGATACTCGCGAAGAGCAACAGAACCATTCCTGTTTTGAAACAGCTTTACGAGTAAAGCCCGGCTCGCCTCGTCCAGACCCATATTGACTGTCTGCAACAATAGTGCACACTGATTCTGGTGTTTCAACCGTACATAGCCGTATGAGCACCTGCTCCTGATGGCAGTACCACTAACGACACGATTCCTGCAGCGACAGTCGGATCATCATTCCTATAAAGTTAGGTACCAATACGGTAAATACTAACCCGTCTGCACTGGAAAAAGTACCGAAACTTTAATTATAACCACTGTGTACATGTCGCAGGAAGCGTGAAACCATATCAGATGTGATCGACACGTACCCCTGGAGTCACAGAACGGAATCTTATTGTGCAATTTTGACGTAGATGTCGTTTGCGCATGCTGCAGTCTTGTCAAAGGCATCCGTCGTTTCCACTTGTCACGCCAAAAAAACGTAAATGGCCTTATGCTGCTCTAGCCAGTTCGACTTAGGTGGCTGAAACGAACAGCCAGATTTACTCCTTCTGGGACCCGCCGTGCCCACGTGGTGGGATAAGAGACAGGTAAGAGGGAACGGGCTATATATTTTTTTTTAGTAGGTAACATAGAAGTAATGGCATTCCTACACATATTGAGGCCTGGACAGAAAAATCTGGGGAGGCGAGTCAGTTATAGGAAACTGTGGATAAGCAGTAGCGTCACAACACGAGAAACTGTCTGCAGTGTAAGCGTATCACTTTGTGAACCTCGTAAAACGGCTAAATGAAGCTGGTGGACTCATCTGTGATATTGCCATACTGAGCGCTGGCCAGTTTAATACGAGCATGTTTGTTACTTAGTAGCCAGTGGTATCCCAGCATTATTAGTTACCATTGTTGATCAAAGCGGTTCCTTATGTTTCCCATATTGCAGTGGTGTACATACTAGCTACCCTGCAGTCATGAAACTTCATCGTACGCAAAGCTAAGTGATTCGTGGAACTTACTAAAGTGTGGAAAGTACAAAAATATAAGAGATTCATGGTAAGACCGTTATGTTTTGGTCATTGAGCAATTGTAAGCGTAATCAAATCTGCGTTGAAGTTACTTCCACGGAGAGCCCATAGTCGGTATATTTTACTAGAAGATAGCAGCTACTTGTTGAAGGCGTTTCGGTGGCGGGCTTGCACATGTTAGCTCGTACCAGGACTGACTAACGTCGCCTGTCATTGGTCAAATACGCCATACATACAGAGAAAAACAGAATTTAGAAACATCAAGCGTCAACATAAAGCGTCAACACCGTAACGTGCATAGTTAATATGAGAGCAGTTAACTTAAATTTTATCATTCTTGATAAGGCAGTCTTCGTCCGTAAATAGAAAGCGGTCGTAGAGACAGTGTTTGCGTCTACAGAATTAAATCTAGAACTCTAACTTGGGCATAAGGTTGTCTGAAAGTTAGTGCGTTTGGACGAACTACAGTAGGCTAAAATTCTTGTTTCCCAGCTATCTTTACACATTAACAGATGCTTCTATCAGAAGCAGCTAGCATAGGTTATGCTTATGCTTTGGCTGTGAGAGAGCTTTCTTATCAAGACCCTCTATCTGTAGACACACATAGGTCGTACGCTGACGTTCACTAGTCTGTGGATTGTTGGACTCCATTGGTGAGAGATACAAACTGTCGTTCCCCTCTGGAATGTTTGCTGAAAACATGCGACAGTTGTAGACTTACTAATTACGGTGCCATTGCTTTAACGCAAATATTATGGCAGGCGCTGTGTTCGATGTAAAGTAAGGACTTTCAAATTGTTGGCAGCAGCATCACAAAGCTGTGGGCATAAAATTTCCGGCCTTACTTTGCCGGCTTGACAGGTATGTTTTCGATGAAACTACACCGACTTAGAAAGGGAAGCAGCACTTC
Source organism: Schistocerca serialis cubense (assembly GCF_023864345.2). Taxonomy (NCBI): domain Eukaryota; kingdom Metazoa; phylum Arthropoda; class Insecta; order Orthoptera; family Acrididae; genus Schistocerca; species Schistocerca serialis. The sequence goes on from NC_064638.1 coordinate 574,675,968, forward strand.
ATCAATGGTCACAAATTCGGGTAAGGAGTAACTGTTTTTACAGTTAACTTCAGTCCTTGCAGATCTCCGTGATGGCTGTTAATTTATCATACTTCCCGCGTAAGTCCTCATGCTTCTCAGTAGGAACAGAAATCTGTTACAGGAAAACTCGGCTCGGCAAGCCACCATCCTTGTACCAGTACGTCTCCAGGCTCTCCGGGCATTGGGCATGTGAGAGCGATGAAGAATAGAACTCCACAAAGAACTTTCATCTCCGAAGAAGTAAACCTAGAACCTAATCTCTTCATATATTGAATGTACATCTCTGTTCGTAAATATGTAGGTTTGTGTAAGCAACAATTTTGTCGGTCACGACTCTCATAAACACGTCCAATTCAGAGAGAACTTCTACCCGCCCGCGCGTTTCGGGCCTGGTAGTACTTTCAAATTTTATTTCGTTTTATTCGACATAGATAAGGAATTGGTTATCCAGAGCGTTTCCTCATCTTTTCCAACGTAATAACGGTAATCATTGCCTTGAATATCATCCAAGGGATTTCAAAGTTTCCCGAATTGTCCACGTTAACACTTCCTTAATCCTTCACATTCGTCGATGAAATCGCATTGAGGCTCTCCCCTTAGTCTTCCTTACGTAGCCCACTAGTTATTTGAGGCATAACTCCATAGATATTGGCCCTATTCCTAGAAAAGAAAAAGGGAGCAAAGACGTAATTATGCGCATTAGACTCATCGAATTATGCAGCGACAGGTTGCATAAATAACGGTTTAAGCAAAGGGAAATACATAAAAGTAAATATGTACATGATTGACAGCGCGCGGTATGGAGTGCCGCGTTTACGAAGTTTCCAGTTCATTTGATTGTTTCTCACTTGCTATAAGAGGAAGCAAGAGACACTCGTGCAATACTCTGGAAAGGACGCACCAGGTATTTCCTATAAACAGAAAATGAGGGGACTATAGGACCAACATTGGGGTTGCGGCGCTCTCTGCCGCCACGTGATATTTAGACTTCAAATGACTAAGCACTATGGGACTTCACGTCTGAAATCATCAGTCCCCTAGAACTTAGAACTACTTAAACCGAAGGACATCACACACACCCATGCCCGAGGCAGGATTCGAACCTGGGACCGTAGCAGCAGCGCGGTTCCGGACTAAAGCGCCTAGAACCGCTCGGCCATAGCGGCTAGCTATTAAGACGGTTAACGAAATTCCTGGCACCTGGCAGCGCTTTTGACACTTTCCATCTACAAGCGATTTCACCTCCATAGCACTTCGTGTGCACACAGCCTCATGCCAGTGGAGCAGTTCCTTTAGTGATAAGTAGCAGCTCCGGGCCTGGCAAGCTGACTACCAGTAGAGCGGTGTAGTGACGTCATACCCCCACCTGATGACGCCATTAGCAACGAATGACATGATGGTCGATCGGTACTGAATGGCGCGAGAGGGCCAGTAGACAGGGCTTCAGCTAATGTGAACATTAGCCCTGGAGATGCATGTATCCGATACATCGTTGCCGTCTTCAGTTTGGACACCGCGGCATTGTATAAAAGGTATCTGCGGGAAGACTGCAAAGGAATGAGGCAGTGACTGCAGCAATCGTGGCGAGTGGTGGGCGCAGCAGCTGTGGCGTGGGCCCTGCTCTCCCACAGGCTGGCTTGGCTGTCCAGTTCGCCGGCTCCCAAGGCCGGTTCGGTGCGGGCAATTTGCCTCAGCCGCCTTGATTGGCCCACTTCCTCTGTGGCCGCGGCGGTGCGATCACGTGCCGCGACCGGCGAGTACCACACTGGCTGCAGACGACGGGTCCGCAGGTGCACTGGACACTTATGGCCACTGAGAGACATTACTCTGTGCAGCTATACACCGGTGGAGTCGTTCCGTCGCTAGTGGCTTAAACTGGTTGGGGCTTTAAAATGCCGGTTACTCTTTTGAGTGTTCTCCAGAGTCCCAAAATGCCCATTCAAGTGACTTATTTTTTGGCAAAGTCACAAGGACTCAGATCAGGTGAATACGGGCTGTAGAAAAACAGGAATGCCTTTTGCAGTAAATTCAGTGATGCAACTGGCTGAATGACATGAGCACCTATCATCCTTACTGTTAGACGCCGGTGTGATGTCATAAGAGCCCGCGAGCGTTCGACGTTTTCGTTGGCTTTTGAGGTTGGTCTTCCTGAGCGAGGTTAGTCTTGAACGTGCCAGCGAAGAACTTGGGCTCTTGATAAGGAATGTCCCCTACAGACCTGTTTAAACTTATCAAAGGTCCCCAAAAATTAACACAACTCGATGATGTAACGTTGTTCTAAATTCCTGTGTTCCAGTTTCATAACACACAACAAAAACATAACTTCACTGGTGGCGCTCTTAAAAATCTCGTAATGGCTGTACAGAGCTGAAAGTCGGACTGAACATCTGGAAGAGATCAGCACACACAAGTAGAACATAGCGAAGCCATATGGCTTGAAGTGTTTGTTCCATTTCTTCCCTCACAAACACAACTCGTATTGCCCCGTAATTGATTAAAAATGGGTACCGTCTTCCGGTTTTTGTCTTGCAACCAAGGATAATTTGCTCAACGATACATAAAACCAGAACTCAAATCCCCTCGTAGATATTCCAATTTGGGACTCACTGTGGTCACTACCAGGTCGCGTAACTATACAGTGGGTCTTTATTCCAACAGCCTATTCTTCCTGTAGAATGAAAGGTGTCAAGACAGAGAAACTACCTGAAATGTGCGGGATAATTGACACTACGGCAGACGCAAATGTGAGATTGAATAGTTTGCGAGTAGTTACGAGCCGGTTATCTGTAAGAGTATGTATCACGGTAGTTAAATTTTAAATAACTTACTCGAACATCGCTGGATGGCCTGCTATCAATAAAATAGATTCTTATCTAAGGACATTTCGTATTAGGCAACACTGTCAGTGCGCGAAGAGAAGAAAACTGCGGTTTTGCTGTGATATGTTGACATAGTCGTTTGTCTTAAGCATTAAGAGAACTCACCCTTTCTAAAATAAAAAAAAACTCGTTTTGTTGAAATCGTTCGATACGTTTTTACAAAAGCCCACAGATGTTCTAAAATTAAGGTTGCTCGATTCAAACAGCCTCAGTATGTGCAAATTCGCAGTGCTCACTACGGCAGCAGAAAGTGCCTTTCCTTCAGGCAGTTTACCGACGGAATTTTGTAGTTCACCGGTAGCAACCCATGACAAAGTTTATAATGTGTAAAGTGTCCTTCCGTAACTTCTGACGGAGAGCGGCGAAGGTCGAAAAAATGCCCCTACGGTCAGTGCGGAACAAAACTTGAGTGTTTCGGTTTAAACACACACATACGCCTGAAGACGGCCAGATAACACTAACCAACTTCACTCACTAAGAATGTAAAACCCCCGTTCCCTAGAAAAATTTTCGAAGAACATTGCCGCAGAGCATAAATATTCTTTGCCCGTAGGTTGTCATTGCTATTACGAAATTGACACAGGAGAATAGTTTCTTCAGGTTCGAATAATGAAAACAATTTAACATTTTCTGCTGTTGATTTTGAAAGATACTTTGGTATCTACCTGGCTAACTTATTAAACTTCTCAGGGATATTATGGAAATATCAGGTAATTAGGAAAAAACTGAAATCTCGTTTTTTGTCTCACTAGATGACATGGTTTGTTTACGGATGTTATGCATCGTCACTGGCTGGGTGCAGCTGAGTACGTTCGCCTATTCCCTACTCCCCCACTACTGCTTCTCTCCTTCCTGCCACCCCCTCCCCCTCCTCAGTGCTGCCTCCACTTCTTGCCGCCAACATAGCAGCTACTGACGAGAGGCAGGGAGGCATGAGGAGTGATTTGTTTGGGTCTGATTCTGAGAGACTGCAGATGCAGTGGCCGGAGATGACGGTAGTGTGTGCATGAGTTGTCACAGTGTGAATGCGTGTGCCCTCTCGTTTCCTGACAAAAGCTATGGCAGAAAATTTAGTTGGGAGAGCGTGATTCTTTTCTACGTGCTTGACTGTGGCTCAGCAAACACATTTACAGTGAGTTGCTACTTACCCTCATTTATTCTGAGTATTTGAAAAAGTTCGCTGTTGCATGAAGTAATCACCGTGGTCCCATTTCATCGACATTCTGTCTTTAACCTGTGAATTGCTGGCCCACGAGTGGATTTCCGCGACGGGTCAAAACCTCGGGCCGTTTCTAGGGGTATTTGTAATAGATGACGCCTGCCGATCTCAAACCATTTGGTTCCCACTAATGTGAAGGCCCTGCCCGTCGGATCCAGTCTCACCGATCTGCCCACAGGCAGGTTCTGTTTGTGTGGCGTAATTCAGCGTATTTTCTTGGTTTATCCATAGGTCCAGGACTGCGGTGCTCCTCAGCAGGCAGGAATTAAGACTGTCACCGCCAAGTACGTTGTACAGTGTGGCGTTTCATAGACATTTTGTTCGTTCTAGTACATTTTGGCACTTGAAAAGTAGTTTGTCAGAAAGCATGGACAATAAGAAGTAAAAATTGTCGATGGCAGTTTGTACACTATATTCTTTGATTTTTTTCGAAAGAAAAATCACACATACCTCTATAATAGATATAACACAGTGGGTAATAACCGACAATAACGAAAACATAGAACCAACATTTTATTGGCGGTCATCTACAGTGTTGGTTTACGCAGTTTTTTCCCGCCTTATAAACGTCTTTAAAGAGCCTACTATTTTGAGGTTATTTCTGAGATCAGTGAAGGTATTTCAGATTTGTCGTGCGGCTACAAGGAAGTGCGTATTCTTTTCACCAAATGTTTCCTTTTATTGAAATAAAATCAGTTGTCTTAATGAAGCACTCTTTAAGTCCTTTCTCCATCTAAAGCATTGCATTTCCAAATGTTGATAATATTTTAGACTTTCGCTCACATCAGGAAACGCCATCTGCTTGCAAGTTCTTCAGATATTTTCTCGTTTGCACTATTGTTTCTTGTACCGTAGCTGCAAACACATTGTGAACTTACGTCTTAACTTGCGCTTGAGATCGCAGTTTGTCAGGGAAAAATTCCAAAACTTGTCTGGAAATTAGGGAAATAATAGGGAATTTCACTCGGGGAAACTTGCGAAATCCGGCAATCATTGAGCAAAGCATTTTAAGGAAAATGGGGCAGCATTGTGGATTACAGACGCGTTTCCACTGGTCCATCAGTGCTTGTGTTGAAAATATAATTATTTATAATTGCTCCAGAGATAAGAATCGTCTGAGATAGTCGAATCGTTGCGCGATAGTAGTTCCCCAGCGTTGAGGTAGAAGAATTGAAGTAATGTTCTTCAGATAGTGGTAAAGAGCTTGATATGCTTGATTTTGAAAAGACGCTAGAGGACTTGACAGATTGATTAACACAGAAAATTTACGGTCGGGAGACTCGAGGGCAAAGAATCCGGACCGAGCCCATCTCGTTTAGCTTTGCTTAGTTTCCTGTAAATTACGCAGTCAGTACTAAAAGGGTACGTTCTTTTCAAAAGAATGCTGCATCCGTGTCCAGCTCAAATTATGAATCTTTCCGACGACGGCCGCCGCCGCCGGTACTGTACAACAAGGGTAATCATTACGGTCTCGAAAAAATAGTTACGTAATTAGTTTTATTTGCAGCGACACGTCTGCAGTCCCGATCCACATAGATACCCCGCAGCACGCCGCTAGACTATCCAACATAAAATGGCTCAGTACATCTCAAAGTAATGAATGATCAATCATTTCGTCTTGGATAGTCTGGCGGCGTGCTAAGGTACGGTGCGCGGGGACATCGGTGTGTATCGGGACAGCAGACGCGTAGCTGCAAATAAACAAAACTGCTTGTTTCAGAGGCAATTAAGACTTTGTCAGACTTAACATAAACTCCTACGGAGACTGTTACCACAAACCAGTAACAGAGACAAGAATTGCATCTCGTCGATACGTAATCTTCAATGACTGAAACAAATGTTGTGTTGGATGTAATTAAATTGGTAATTGCTCGAGGACAATCGTGAGCTCCTTTAAAATATAGAATCTCGTTATTGGTCTCAGCTAAGAGTGGAAGTGGTTATTTTCACCAAGAAATTGTTGGCCCCGAGCGCCATGTGATTTTGGCACTTCCGCCGCGTCCTGTGCAAATGTCACATGGGAATAATTCAGCAAACACGAACCATGTCACAATGCAACCAAATACCCATCAAAAGTTGCTGCTATTTCTGGAGCTCTTAACCTTCTCCACTGTGTGGGGCATGGAAGTGTCTGTCCACATAGCTTCGATTTCTTGTTGCCAGTCTGGGTAAATTGCGTCTGATAGGTTTTTCCTTTGGACGGCGCACCTTCCGAAACTTCGGACTGGCTATAAAAACGTTATTGCGCTAAGCATGTAGTGACAGTTGACAATTTTCATATCGTGCATTGAAATGAAAATAATGAATAGATGGGGACGAAATCAATAAAATTAAAATGTCTTGAAACTATTAGTGAGAACTAGTCAATGAAATGCTAAGACACATTAACTATACGGCAGATTAGAACATCTCGAGATTTGCATTTCTGAGTACTACTTCATGTCTTTGCATCTTCGTTTATTTCATCCTAATTATTTCCTTTTTCACATAAAAGAAATGAATTAAAGTGTTACGTATTCTATATTGCTGGACAAACGTCCTTCATTAGTTCCTTTAGTGGCTCTATTCCAGAAAGAACAATCTGTATGACTCAGGTACTAATGACAACAAAAGTTTGACAGGTGTGAAGAAGTACTTCAGTTCATATACATCTACACAACTACCTTCCACTTCACAATAAAGTGCTTGGCTGAAGGTTCATCGAAAGACTTCGTCTACTTCTCTACTTCTCCACTCGCAAATAGCACGTCGGAGAAACGAATAAATGTTTCCGTGTAAACTCCGCTTTCTTACTTTATTACCATGGTCATTTTTTCTTCTTATGAATGTGGGAGTCAACAAAATACTTCTCCATTCGGAGGAGAAAGTTATTTTTCGTGAAAAAATTCCGTCGCAATGAACGCCTTCGTTTTAATGATTGACACCCTCGCATCGCGTGTGATATCCTTTACACCCTCCTTCCTTTTTCGTGGCAGTTAGAGCTGCCCTGCTATGAACTTGCCGTAGCCTTGGCTAAGTAGGGAGCAGTTCGGTGTTATGAAACGGCAAGAGCGTTGCTAGGCAACGAAGGGCTACTCGCAAGTAAATGAGTCTGCACACTGGGGCTAGCAAGCAAGGAGGGCTGCACGAAGCCCCCGGCGCGTTGCTTGGCAACGGCTACGAGCCATCTGAAAGGACAGCTGCAGGCTTGCCAACGGAAAGTAATGTTATTGCTGCTCTACGCAGAGCGGGGATACGTCACTCTCAACAAATCCGGTAATGTTACTAACAAAATGAGTTTAGTAGTAGTATTTGTCATCACTGAACGCTGACTGTGTATTAAAGTAAGAGCTCTACGCAGTCTGAAAGGAACTGCACGTCTCGGCACCAAGAAGTTTAAAATATTTTCCTACCGTACTTGAATTAATCCATGAAAAAATGCATGTAGAAGCCCAAGCCTCACCTTGCCAGAAGACAGTGTTTCCCTGTAGCAGCTAATTATTGTCGGAAAGAGCAGAAACCAGAATTGCTGTTCAAAATCCCTTTCTCAACGCAGAACAAGTTTTCGGGTGCCACGCTAGAAAGTTGAATTAGCATGCAGTAGGCAAGCAAGGAGGCAGCCATTCTAAAAGCAGATTCCATCATTAATGAAGCGTAGCGTTATAATTACTTACTGGAAACTGTCGCTCAGTGACTGTTCGAACTTTGTCAGAGGTCAGAGCTGCACTGCAAAGCTTATTGCCATAAGGAGCTTCGCTCATAGTTCGTATCAATCGAAAACTAAGTGCGCTCTAGCAAGAAGTGTGAAAAACTCCTCCTTTCATGCTTCTTTGTGTCGAAATAATATCCCAGAAAACGATATACTTTTATTTTCTTCGCCGATTGACGCTTTATTTTAAATTTAATTTACAAGTAATTCTGAAATATCTCGTAGCCTACCTACTATAGGGATGTAGGTTATCTGTTTAATTTTTGACCTGAAAACTTACAGTAATATATAATAGGTTTTCCAGTAAAGGAACAGAATTTTGATGGTGGTAGATCATTCACTGCCCAATATGGGACCGATAAGTGAATCGTTCAGTTTGATAATGTTGCCTAGGAAGAGAGAATCGCGTTTCCACTGTTCAAATATCTCTGCAGGTAGCGCTTAATGCCAATACTCTGAAGCTGAACTGTCCCCAGGCAGCTGCAATAATTTAAATAACAAGTTTGTGTGGCTATCCTCCGCAGCAAGCGCACAAATACTTTTGTAAATAAAACTGCCTTTTCCTGCTGCTAGTTACTTCATTTATCTCATACGCGTTTCGCCTTCTCCTGTTCTAAGGCATCATCATTGGGATCGATAGTTTCGTTAGTTTTAGATTATTAAACAGTTCACTTCCGATTTTTTGTAAAAAATATAATTACTTAACGATATGCTGATGTGTTCCTCACATCTACATCTAGTCTGGAGGTCGTACCACCACGTTTCACCGTTATATAATCACATCTGTGTGTTCTCGTCTTCCACACATTGTTCACTATGTTTCTCACTCTTTTTTTGTGGTGGACGATTGTTCTTTTGTCACTCGATAAAACTATTTCGTCGTACACTGTTTTTCACAACGTAAATATGGCGACTCCATCTTCTTTGGTATGTTTACCTATCTGTTTCCAACCTAACGAAGTATATGTTAGACTAAATTCTGTGTGTTATTTATACTGTGTGTGTGTGTGTGTGTGTGTGTGTGTATTTTTTGGCATATGGACCAGGTTGCTTTCGCTGTTCGAAGTCTTGCAACATAATGTACAAAGTAGCCTAAACGATACCCAGCGATAATAGAACTTTATTTCATGAGAATTGAACGTCGAAGGGATCATTCGCGTAAAGCATGTGTACAAAGCCAATTTTACGATCGCAAATAAGTTACCAACTTTTAAATACCCTACATCTTCTACAACTTTTAGTGTGGCAGTGTGCGCTATCTTGGCAGTGAGCGTAGTATATGGATCACACATTGTGAATAGCTGAGGAACTGCTCACAGATAAGAACGTGATACATAGGAAGAAAGTATCGCAGCTAAGCACTTCATTGCCAGCCACCTGCCATTTACTCAGAGATATCCCCGGCCTTAGAAGTCTCTCTGTGCTAAATAGACGCACGTACCTCCACGTGACAAATCCAACAGGAGTTAAGGCAGCGATTCCGTATCAGCAGGTGCTGGGGCACTTGTTCCACTTTCTGTGCGATGGTGAGCTACATTTTCACTGCAACGTGCCCTCAGCGCGCGTCACTATCTTTGCTCCCTTGAACACTCACTGCGCGTATCTCGAGATAAGTTCCTCAGCTGCAGTATCTGCCCGCCCCTGCTGCAGGCCACTATTTCTGTAGCTAACTAGTGTACTTTGCACGCCTTGCCTTCTTAAAAACACAACTGCTCATTTGTACATCAGTCTTTAAATTTGCGGTGGAATTTCCGAACGCTTAACTCGTATTACTTATGCAATATTATGCAAATTATACTTAATAATATTGTCTTGCGCTCCTCGTAAGTTAGTGCGTTATGTGGAGAATGTACTTCGTACTTAGCTACTGCTTATGACTTGCCGTAAGCGATCAATCAATGAATTTAAATTTCGCCGTTCACGACTCGAACAATGATTTTATCGTAAATGTTAAAGGCTTTCCAGAGTTCGAAAAAAGGAACAATATTACGTTAAACAGTATAGGACACGAACGCAAGTTGTTAACCAAATGCCATTTGCTAAAAGCATTCATTTCGTAATCGGTGTAGTGTCAGTAACTTCCACAAAAGTCGGTATCACTGAGAAACGAAAAAGATACGTAACGGCGAAATGTGGGAGCTAAATGTTCGTAACATTTATATTATGACTATTTTTACTATTCCTTCAGTGAAAAAGTTTGCCTTACAGGGTACAGCAGTTTTCCTCTCTCTCTCTCTCTCTCTCTCTCTCTCTCTCTCTCTCTCCCTCTCTCTCTCTCCCTCCCTCCCTCCCTCCCCTTCACCCCTCCCGCCTCACAACATTAGCGACAAACTAAACTACAGCATGAAAAGTAATTTCCTTTGAACATCATTTTTACTATGACGAAAGATATTTAGTTTTATATGTATTCATTAACGATTTGAGTCAATGACATAACTGGTACTGCTTATTTATAATCACCTTTACTTTGAAAAATGCTCAAGCGATTCTGTGTCCATCGACCTCAGAAAAGAAAGCTAACTATCCACGCCATACACTTACTACAATACATGCTTCCTCTTTACCACTCGTCTCCCTAATGACACCTGCTTCAGCCACGCCCAACACGCCCGTTTAAAATCACCCAAGTAAAATGTGTACTCTCTCCTTCGTTCTGAAAGCACTTGATTGCTGGACCCTGTACTTCTAACCGGCAGGAAGAGGAAGACTTCAGGCAGCCAATCCTATGTGCTGCTGCTGTTGCTATTAAAATCAGTTTCCCAGTATTTAGATCTGTTTCATTCTTGTATTGGTTGCTAGCTTCATTTTCCCAGATAAGGAAAAACTAGAATGGGGAAAACTAACGCATCCAGAAAGCCATCGCTGAGAACAAACGTATGATAAAGAAGAAGAAATAAGATAAAAAACATATTAGTACAGGTAGTAACATCAAAACACACATATATAATTACTTTAAGTAAAGCAATATACCTTAACCTAATCATACCGAAAGAAGTATTTTACACGCGCACTTTTAAACATATCGGATATAAAAAACAGTACTTGCCACAAACATTCTACAATTGGCAGCACCAATCAAAAAGTAAGATCTAATACTGTATAGTTCCTAGTGCTCTTAACTCTGAGCATAAATTCTCTCATGTCAGTTATAAGAACAGCAGCACTAACAATGGAACAAAAACACGTTTAGAACAACATTCACGAAACCTGTAAGTATAACTTCAAATCACAGAAAAGCCAACTGCCGTAACTGTTAATTACATACGTATACAATGTCCCAAATATGAACTACATAATAAAAGCAGATATATGCACATATTCCAGTCCACTGAAGATGCCTTGCAAAGAACAAACGCGAAACGCGTATAGCACAAAATTTCTTCATTCATTAGACGGTCCGAAAGTGTAAACACAGTATACGCAGTTGAGGACGACTGGACTAAACAGAAAAGCTTCGCTGCAGACATTTGATTCCTGTATCGGAAACGGTACACTAAAGAAAGTAACCTGAAAATTGTATGGAATTAAAGTGAAAGTATGAAGTACCCTTGAGCTGTCCGTTTCGTCCGAAGATGTGGGAGGCTGACGGTTTCTCAATCAAATTAAAATCTCTGCGTAAAATTACCTTTCCATGTTAACACGCAACTTCTGTAATGGTAATTGTCGCTTTCTTTCACTCATAAAACTTTTAATGTAAGCAGCCATGAAATCTGGTGAACGCTGCAGTTCTTCCGTACCTATCTCCTTCGCGCAAGTTTCAATACAGTGATACGCTGTTGAACAAAGTCCGGACGATGCATCAGATATACCTGTCCGCCCTCTTGCATCATCTGTACGCTGTGAACGCGAACTTTCGACGTGGGGCTCTTTATGCATTGACAGATCGGGAGAGCAGCTTCAGAGCCGGTGTGATTGGCACGCTGCCAGCCAGCGAGCGAGTGTGTAGCGGGCTAAACCGCGCAGGAAGCCAGGCAGGCGCCCCTGAGTCACGGCCCAGCACGTGGGAGTGCGGCGCAGCCTGCCGGAACGCGGTGACGCACGAGCCTCTCCCCAGAAGCGGCGTCACGCCGATCGCAGCAGTCAGGGAACCACCTCCCGTGTCGCTAACGCCCGGTCACCCAGCCAGTGTCTGACGACAAACGCGTCACCTGAGGGTTGGCAGTCAACGAGATATGTTTACTGAGTGACGGTAGTGCGTGCGCAGTGACTGTGTTCATATTACGTGAACGTCGTCACTTCCACGTCCGACGATTAATAGGGCTCTCGTACACAGCCGCTACATTTAACTTCCAGCGAAGATTTAACCCCCGAACTACTATAGTTGGTCTCCCAAACCGCAAAAGTTTTTTGTCCGGTGATAATTACACCCCCTGTGAGGTGAAGTAGACTTTTCTGTGTACCTTCCAATTGGATGTCGAGCTACACGTGCCACAGTTTTTGGGCGTCGCGTTTTTGTTTAACGTTACCGTTTCTTCGTGGCGAGGAAAACTAGACCTTCTATGCAACGTTTTCTGTGCGAGACTGATGTGGGTGTTCAAGAATGTCTCAGTTCCCCCTGCGGGTTCGGGGGTTAGAATAGGCCCGCGGTATTCCTGCCTGTCGTAAGAGGCGACTAAAAGGAGTCTCAAATGTTTTGGCCTTACTGTGATGGTCCCCCTTGGGGTTTGACCTCCATTTTTCAAAATTCTACAGAAGTACGAGCCTTTTGGGGAAGGACACCTTACATGGTGTACCACTGGTCCTAAGTGCGCTAAGACCTTGGCACTCAGCATTGCACCGGCGTTGTCACCATACCCATTATTCCTCAAATTGGGCCTAAACGCCTGATGGGTTGTCCACGTTACGCCCATAGTGCCTCTCCATCTGCACCAGCGATCATGATGGACTTTCCATGGCACCAGACATCCAGCACGGTAGCCAGCCCGTTGTGGTGGGGTCGTCATGTACCCTCTAGGTTGTAGCCCCCTGACAACACAGGGATCGTACTGCCGATACCTGAGCTGCACCCTCCCCACGTTGGCCAAGGAGTAGATGCCCGTCTCCTTGGGGCATCAGGACTCCCGGCAATGGTCATCCTGCCAGGTGGCCCTTGCTGCGGCTGGGTGGCGCCCGTGGGGAGAGCCCCTGGTCGGAGTGGGTGGTATCGGGGCGGACGTTTCGCACATGAAACGTCAACACGTCTCAGGTCGCTCTGCGGCCGAGTCTTCCAAAAGAAAAGGTACCGTTTCCAGCTCTGGTTCTCCTGCCCTTTCCCCCTTGGCCACTCCATGGGAGGAGGGACAGGCCCGCCGGCTTGGGGTGAAGTACTTCCCCCGCTATTTGGTCTGTTCTCGAACAGATGGGGGGACGTTCGCCACCTCCAAGCCCATGTTCTTTGTTCAACACATTGAGGACGTCTTCGGGGAAATCGAGGCTCTCAGCAAGATGAGATCGGGGTCCGTTCTTATCAAGACCACCTCTGCCACACAATCGGCGGCACTCCAGGCGTGCGACCGCCTAGGGGACATCCCAGTCTCCATTGTCCCACATCTGGCACTCAATAGGACGCAGGGGGTCATTTTTCATCGTGACCTCCTGCTACAATCTGATGAGGAGCTCAGGGCCAACCTGGAGCGCCGCGGCGTGCATTTCGTCCGGCGAGTCCAGCGCGGCCCCAAGGACCGTCGCATCGACACCGGGGCCTTTATCCTCGCCTTCGAGGGGGACGTTCTCCCGGAGAAGGTAAAGGTGATGTGCTACCGGTGCGATGTGCGACCTTACGTCCCGCCTCCTATGCGCTGTTTTAGGTGTTTGCGTTTTGGGCACATGTCGTCCCGGTGTGAGGCTGAGCCCCTTTGTGGCGACTGTGGACGTCCTCTTCGTGAGGAACATACTTGCACCCCACCACCTCGGTGCCCTAATTGTCCTGGCGTCCACTCGCCTAGGTCCCCGGACTGCCCCGCCTATCAGAAGGAGAAAAAGATACAGGAACTCAAAACCTTGGATCGGCTCTCTTATTCTGAGGCCAGGAAGAAGTATGACCGCCTTCATCCCGTGTCACTGGCCACTTCGTTTGCCTCAGTTGTGTCTACTCCTTCCGCTGTATCCTCACCTCTATCCTGTCCCCCCTCCGCCTCCTCTGCCCGTCAGGGGGCTCTGCCTCCGCCTCCCAAATCCCTCCCTTCCAAATCCTCCTCCCCCGCGGCCCCCACCCCCTCTGCCCCAGGGGCCACCCTTCCTCCTCCTCCCCCCACGCCACCTGAGAAGCGATCCTCTTCTCAGGCGTCCATCGGGGAAACGTTCCGGACCCCAGCTTCCGAGGTCCGGCGTTCCAAAACGGACCCCGCGCGTGAGGACCTTCTTCGGGTCCAGCCCACCATCCCTGTGCCTCCTCGGCCTTCCAAGAAGGCCTCCAAGAAGAAATCTCTATCCCCCTCTCCACCCCGGCGCGCTTCATCAGACGTTTCATCCGTGAGTCGCTGCTCCCGGCCGTCCTCAGTTTCGCCGGGACGCTCTGCTGCCAGGCGTTCCGCCGGCCTTTTGTCGGCAAATGATGCGGCCCCTCCTACACAATCAGGGACAGCGGCCGCAGCTGGCGACGAGTCGATGGAACCGGATCCGCCTGCCGTCAGTTGTAGCGTTGTTGCCTCGCAACCTGGCCCTCCGCGGCCATCGAGGTGACCAGCTCTTCCCCGTCTCGTTCCCCCAACTTTTTGACTAGCAATGGCGTTGTTTCATTGGAACATAAGGGGTATTCGAGCTAATCGGGAGGAATTACAACTGCTCCTCCGCCTGCACTGTCCGCTCGTCCTTGGTCTCCAGGAAACCAAGTTGCGCCCGACTGACCGTATTGCCTTTTCCCACTATACCTCGGAGCGGTATGACCCTGCCCCTGTGCACGGTATCCCAGCTCATGGTGGGGTCATGTTGCTCGTTCGGGACGATGTATATTACCATCCCATCCCATTGACCACCCCACTCCAAGCAATAGCTATCCGCATTACTCTTTCTGCTTTTACCTTTTCCGTTTGTACCGTCTACACTCCACCGTCATCTGCTGTTAGTAGGGCTGACATGATGCACCTGATCGATCAGCTTCCCCCGCCGTTCTTATTGTTTGGCGACTTCAATGCCCATCATCCCCTTTGGGGCTCTCCTGCATCCTGTCAAAGAGGCTCACTCTTGGCGGATGTCTTCAACCATCTCAATCTTGTCTGCCTCAATACCGGCGCCCCGACTTTCCTCTCGGACTCTACTCATAGCTACTCCCACTTGGACCTCTCGATCTGTTCTACCACTCTTGCCCGTCGGTTCGAGTGGTATGTCCTTTCTGACACCTATTCGAGCGACCACTTCCCCTGTGTCGTTCGTCTCCTGCACCACACCCCATCCCCACGTCCTTCGCGCTGGAACATACTGAAAGCTGACTGGGGACTTTACTCCTCCCTGGCGACCTTTCCGGACCGCGATTTTTCCAGTTGTGACAGTCAGGTCGAATACCTCACGGCTGTTATTATCAATGCTGCTGAACGTTCCATACCTCGTACTACTTCTTCTTCACGTCGCGTTTCCGTCCCCTGGTGGAACGAGGCTTGTAGGGACGCTATCCGTGCTCGACGGCGTGCTTTACGCACCTTTCGCCGCCATCCTACGTTGGCGAATTGTATTGAATACAAACGACTCCGAGCGCAATGCCGTAGAGTCATCAAAGACAGCAAAAAAGCTTGCTGGGCCTCTTTCACGAGCTCCTTTACCAGTTTTACTCCCTCTTCCGTTGTTTGGGGTAGCCTGCGCCGGCTGTCGGGCATTAAGGCCCACTCCTCAGTACCTGGCCTGACCTCAGGTAATGAGGTCCTTGTTGATCCTGTGGCTGTCTCCAACGCCTTTGGCCGCTTTTTCGCGGAGGTTTCAAGCTCCGCCCATTACCATCCTGCCTTCCTTCCCAGGAAAGAGGCAGACGAGGCTCGGCGACCTTCCTTCCACTCGCTGAATCTGGAGACTTACAATGCCCCCTTTACTATGCGGGAACTCGAACGTGCGCTTGCACTGTCCCGGTCCTCTGCTCCGGGGCCAGATGCCATTCACGTTCAGATGCTGGCACACCTTTCTCCGGCGGGCAAAAGCTTCCTTCTTCGTACCTACAATCGCGTCTGGACCGAAGGTCAGGTCCCCATGCGTTGGCGTGACGCTGTTGTTGTTCCTATACCCAAACCCGGGAAGGATAGACACCTTCCTTCTAGTTACCGCCCCATTTCTCTTACAAGCTGCGTCTGTAAGGTGATGGAGCGCATGGTTAATGCTCGGTTAGTTTGGATTCTTGAATCTCGACGACTACTTACTAATGTCCAATGCGGCTTTCGTCGCCGCCGCTCCGCTGTTGACCACCTTGTGACCTTGTCGACATTCATCATGAACAACTTTTTGCGAAGGCGCCAAACGGTAGCCGTATTCTTCGACTTGGAGAAGGCTTATGATACCTGTTGGAGAGGAGGTATCCTCCGCACTATGCACAAGTGGGGCCTACGCGGTCGTCTGCCCCTTTTTATTGATTCCTTTTTAACGGATCGAAAGTTTAGGGTACGTGTGGGTTCCGTATTGTCCGACGTCTTCCTCCAGGAGAACGGAGTGCCTCAGGGCTCCGTCTTGAGCGTAGCCCTTTTTGCCATCGCGATCAATCCAATTATGGATTGCATTCCACCTAATGTCTCAGGCTCTCTCTTTGTCGATGACTTCGCGATCTACTGCAGTGCCCAGAGAACATGCCTCCTGGAGCGCTGCCTCCAGCGTTGTCTAGACAGCCTCTACTCATGGAGCGTGGCAAATGGCTTCCGGTTCTCTGAAGAGAAGACGGTTTGTATCAACTTTTGGCGATATAAAGCGTTCCTTCCGCCATCCTTACATCTCGGTCCCGTTGTTCTCCCATTCGTGGACACAACTAAGTTTCTAGGGCTCACGTTGGACCGGAAACTGTGTTGGTCTCCACATGTCTCTTATTTGGCGGCCCGTTGTACACGTTCCCTTAATGTCCTCAGAGTTCTTAGCGGTTCATCTTGGGGAGCGGATCGCACTGTCCTGCTTCGCTTGTATCGGTCCATAGTCCGATCGAAGCTGGATTATGGGAGCTTCGTCTACTCGTCCGCTCGGCCATCCCTCTTACGCCGGCTCAACTCCATCCACCATCGGGGGATACGTCTTGCGACCGGAGCCTTCTACACTAGTCCTGTCGAGAGTCTTTACGCTGAAGCTGCCGAGTTACCGTTGACCTACCGGCGCGACATACTGCTGTGTCGGTATGCCTGCCGGCTGTTGTCTATGCCCGAACACCCCTCTTACAAGTCCTTCTTCGCTGATTCTCTCGACCGTCAGTACGGGTTATATGTGTCTGCCCTGCTGCCCCCCGGAGTCCGCTTCCGTCGCCTGCTTCGACAATTGGATTTTGCCCTCCCTACCACCTTCAGAGAGGGTGAGAGCCCGACACCACCTTGGCTCCAGGCTCCGGTTCGTATTTATCTCGACCTCAGCTCACTCCCGAAGGAGGGTACTCCGGCTGCAGTGTATTGCTCACGGTTTGTCGAACTTCGTGCTCGACTTGCTGGTCACACCTTTATTTACACCGATGGCTCCAAAACTGACGATGGTGTCGGCTGTGCCTTTGTCGTCGGGACCGCCACCTTTAAATACCGGCTCCTTGACCAATGTTCCAGCTTTACGGCCGAGCTTTTTGCTCTCCATCAGGCCATTCAGTATGCCCGCCGCCACCGCCATTCATCGTATGTCCTCTGCACTGACTCACTCAGTGCTCTTCAGAGCCTTGGGGCTCCCTATCCGGTCCATCCCTTGATTCAACGAATACAGCAGTCCCTCCATTGTTTCGCTGATAATGGCGGTTCTATCAGCTTTCTGTGGGTCCCCGGACATGTGGGAGTGCCTGGGAATGAGGCTGCGGATGCTGCAGCCAAGGCTGCAGTCCTCCAGCCTCGGCCAGCCTCCCATTGTGTCCCGTCATCTGACGTTTGTGGGGATGTATGTAAGAGGCTTGTGTCCTTGTGGTGGGATGCTTGGTCATCCCTCCAAGGAAACAAGCTCCGGGCAGTAAAACCGCTCCCAACTGCTTGGACAACTTCCTCCCGACCATCTCGGCGCGAGGAGGTCCTTCTGACCAGGTTGCGGATTGGGCATTGCCGGTTTAGCCACCGCTACCTGCTCTCTGGTGACCCAGCCCCGCAGTGCCCTTGTGGTCAGGCATTAACGGTGCGCCATGTTTTATTGTCGTGTCCCCGTTTTAGTCAATTTCGTGTTGTCCTGTCCCTGCCATCTACCTTACCGGATGTTTTAGCTGATGACGCTCGAGCAGCTGCTCGTCTTCTGCGTTTTATAACTTTAACTGGCTTGACCAAAGACATTTAACCTTTTACTTATTTCATCTGCATCTTTGTCAGGTCCTTTTGATGTCCCCTCATCCCCTTGAGTTTTAGCAGGTTACTTGTGCTCTAACACCAGTGACTGGGCGCTAATGACCTCAGCAGTTGAGCGCCCTTAAACCCTACCAAAAAAAAAAAAAAAAAAAAAAAAGAATGTCTCAGTGAATCCTCAAAGAATTTGACGACATTGATAATGATCCTGAGTATTTAGTGATCACAATAGTAATTCGTAGAAGGAAACTGAAAGTAATGTGACAGGTGATGCGTACTACTTCGGTAAGAACGGCAAGATGTCTTCAATGGAGAAAACGGAAGCCGCTAACTAAAGAACTAGACAACTACACATCATGTTCCAGCTATCAGGAATGCAACATATTCCGGAAAGTCTCGGAGAAAACGTTTCCGAGACATGAGCATCGTATACAGAAATAAGTTCATTCCAGATACAATTTGTCGTAACAAATGTTTTTCCACACGGTTCTGTAAAGGATCTAGATGATGATGATGATGATGATGATGAGGGGATGATGATGATGATGATGATGATGATGATGATGATGATGATGATGATGATGATGATGATGATGATGATGATGATGATGATGATGATGATGATCTGAGAGTGGAGAAGCGCCGGTATTGTAGTAATGTGTAAAATAAAAATAAACTGAATTTTGCTGTGTTTTAGTTCTTAAATTCTTTAAATTCTGCATTGTGTAAAAATGCAAATTTCCGTAAAGTCTTTCCAAGAAGTGTAACGAACAGTCTGACTACAGTGCGACTGAATAGGGCCCACACAATACTTAGAAACTACTGCAGAGGTTTTTCTTTTATACTACAATACAATGTTATACACTTAACCAGTGGTGAAACTGTATAAAGATAGGTTATGACTTGCTACGCCCTCCAACGTTCAGCCCTGACCTCCCACCATCGGACTTCCATCTCAAGGTAATTCATCGGGAAATCTCTTAGAAGATGCGGATACCTTGGAAAACATTGTGCGTCAGCGGCGCACAAAGCAGGACTGACTTGTACCGCATAGGTCTTGTTTCAGTGTGGAAAAGAACTAGACGAAGATGACAATTGTATAAAAGAGTGACAAATTAATGGTGAATGTGGTAGCTTTCTCTAGTGATCATGGCTTCTACTTTGGTCATAGGAGACCTACTTTCTTGCTGACCCGCGTACCAACAAACGGCACACGTACCTTAACGTTCTGCTCGTAACGTATAGTTACTCTGTAGCGCTGTTGGTGGTAACGAAGCTTCAGGGCAATATACCTAAATCACCCTGATGCTCTCAACGCTGCACGCAGAGTGTAAGAGGGGATCGGGGTAAGCGTTAGCGGCGCCGGAAAGAACGGCCAACGTGACAAGAGCCGCCTGTTGGCGATAAGCTGGGCGGCCGCGTGGGTGCGCCGCCTTACAGGAATAGCGAGCGGGATGTACCACGTGGCGCCACACATCTGCCGCAGTCACGTAACTCGCCCGGCACCTGCGTTGGCAAGTGAGCGACTAGTGGCTGCTATCTTTCGTCACGTTTTATCCCTCACCGAATTGCAACAGTTTAACGTCATCGCTGTTTCTGGATAATCACAGGAATAAAACAGATTTACATTCGCAAGGATACACAATAGGCTCGATGCACACGAGTGACTTATCACTAGCTCGCGTCGTAATTTTCTCGCGCGTTGCGGTAATTCATGTGAAACAATAGAGCCGAGCACACTGCAGCGGTAACACTGCGAACTCGCCGCGATATTGCGTATGGAGAACTGTGCTCGGCATCCATTGCTGCAACGCGACGATCTCGGCGAAGTAGCAGTCGCAGTTGAATCGGGCAGAGTTGTTAACTCTGGTAACGGCTGCTGTCAGCCGCCATGGATCCAGCCGGTTTGGACTTAGTGCAGAGGTGAAGCGGTACTCCCAATGTGCGACATTTCTCAATCAGTATTACGATAGAATTAAAACAAAGTTACATTCTTTAAAATATGTGGATGGTAAGGTCAAGGGTTTTGCTACGAAACCGGATCATGAGAAAACACAATGGAGGAATCATTGTTGAATTGTTCAGTGTTCGTATTCTAGTGGTAGCGGTTTTTGTTGAATGTGCCCACTCAAAATTTGAAATAGCGCTGATCAGCAAATTTTTTGCTGCCTGGAATCTTCTTTCAGCTGAGTACATCTTACGTCAATAGCAGCAGTTTAAATTCCGTTCAAAACTTCAGTGTAATCGATACTTACCTCTGTTGCAGCTACAAAATATATAATTACGCATTTTATTAACGATATAAATTACTCATCACAGTCGGGACCAAATTGATCAGCGTTGTCTACTACTGTTACCAACCAGTTTTGGATACATTTGTCCTGCTGTGGCACTTTACATCCTTGTCTGATGTAATCACGGAAAATTTTAGTTCTATTCAGTGAACCACCACCTTGGGTTGGAGATTTCATGATCCAGATTGCACAACCCCTGTATGCTTTAAAGGTTCTTCAAAATTGAAACCATCTCTGGGACATCATCGTTAGTGGACACAGCAACATTTAAAAATGCTAATTGTAATCTTCAGCTTAACAGTGTTACGTCTTTGAAATATTACCCATTTATTCGTTAGAATTCCAAATGCATACTCTACATATGTCCGGACATAACTCATACTGTTGTTTAAGACCCGTCTCTTGCAGGAGAAGAAAGCTCCAGTGTACAGTCACATGACAAAATTACATCGTGCAGTATTGAAAGGCATATTGCATAATCTTTGCGTTTGATGAATGATTGCAGTTCTGTAGTTCGGAGTGCTGGCACACTTTCGACAATAAAGAACTGACTTTCCTCTTAAATCTGTGAACATAAACACGAACGCTCCTTTCACCAGCCGGGTTTAACCAGTTTAAACCTGCCTTTGAGCTTCTTAATGTAGTCACAAACGAAATGAGCAAACACTGCCTGCTTTGTTCTGCCTACGTGCCTGCTAGTTGGCTTCCAATCTAGTATTGCTGCGCATTTATCGCTGCGATGGCGCCGTTTATGAACTGAAGAGAACTGATGCCGCGATCTCGCTGCAACCACGGCTGTTAAATGCTTTTGTGTTCGAGCCTTAAATGGAACAAAATAAGAGGCCGCAACTGTGAACTGGACGGGAATATGAGCATCGTCTCTACACAGATGTTCACGTACTACAGATGAAAAAGCAGACGACGACGAACTGACACGCTCCATGACAAGACACTCCGGAAGCATTGGTACTTCCAGCAGAGCTCACGGACATTTAAGAGGTAATTAGAACAGGCTGACGACTTAGTCTCATTCAGAGACATGTCTAAATTTCTGCTCGTACGGAAATACGTTGTGAATAATACAGATACTTAATAAATGGAAGAGATCAGACGGCATACCAGAACTATAGCGCCGTAACAAAAATCAGTACGCTAAGAGTAAACGGACACCCTCGTATGAGGGGCAGTGAAACTGTCCACGCTCTCGCTAAGTGACACCCACCTCGGAACAGCCGAACATTTCCCTTACAGGGACGTTTCTGCAAGACATGCGGCGGCAGATAAGAGAATTGCGAAACAATAACTGGCGCCTGTCGTACCAATGGAGCAATAGTACCAAGAATGCATGCACGACATTGGTACCCCTTTAGTGTATACCACAACGTTCATGATCGCCGTGTTAGGCCTCCGCTTTAACTACGGGCGGTTCGGACTGCACCCCGTCACGGCAAAAACTAATTACCTCCTCATCAGTATGGGGTCGTGGCGCGGAGGACAACGATCACACTGAGAGACCAGTGTTTCTTCTGGCGTATACAATTTTCAAAAAACTTACGGAAATTCAGCCAGGTAATATTTACACCTACTGCGGGTATTTTGGCGGGAATACACCCCACCATTTCCAAGGCACTGCCTGCTTGTGCCTTGACAATCGCTGGGTATACTCCCGCCGAAATATCGGTGGTCTCTGTAAATATTACTTGGCCGAATTCCCGAAGGTGTTAGAAAATCGACCACATCATTTTCGGCTGGCTGCTGCAACGCCACGCAACAATTAATTTCCTGCAGTAGAAGTATCGGAGGTAGGAGATAGGTACTACGGAAGTAAAACTGTGAGGACAGGTCATGGGTAGCTCAGTCGGTAGAGCACTTGCCCGCGAAAGGAAAAAGTCCCGAGGTAGTCTCGGACTGGCACACAGTTTTAGTCTGCCGGGAAGTTTAAATTTCCTACAGTATTATCTGTTTTGTGGACAACTGCTTTAAATGAGGAAGAAAAAGCTACTCTCATCGCTTGATGTATCATTGTATAAACGCACATAACTCTTCTAAGTTTTAGCGGCTGAACATACAATAAAATTACTATGTTTACAACCATGGAAACAGTCCTGGGTGTGTATGGGTGTGCGATGGGATGGGTCATATATTATGTATCATATATCATATATCATGTATCAGGCTGGGTGAGGGAATCATTTCCGAAGACTACAAATGAAAGCAATCCATTATAAATGGTTTTTGGAAGGCCACGACTGTGAAGACAGTGATAGCAAAGTTATAAACAAACCTGTTGAGAAAAAGTAGAGTGAGAGAAGCATCGCCGAATCGGATGTAAGGGGGGTTTGAATGGCAAGTAATGCCTCCACATTCGTTAACTGGGTTTGGCTGGGAATATTTTAATAAATCAAACGCAGAAATAATCCGTAGAATGTGATCTTTAATTACCAGTATTCACTTTTCACATAATCCCCAGCCAGTTGGATAAATTTCTGCCAACGATGAAGTTTTCTGAAGACGTCACGGAAGAAGTAAGACAGTTTCCGCAACCACAGTCTCAAAGTTCTCTGAACGTCTTCATCAGAAACATGTCACCGCAGATGGTCTTTCATTATCAGGAACAGATGCAAGTCAGACGGTGCTTTCATTTCAGGAGTCAGCATCCGGGGTACCCATCGAGCACCGATCTTCAGATAGCAGAGCAATAATGTGATCCACACGCTCTTGTCAAATGCCGATTGTGCTTGCAATTTCTGAGTGATAAGACGATCGTCCTGAATCAATCTGTAGCCGGCCGAAGTGGCCGTGCGGTTAAAGGCGCTGCAGTCTGGAACCGCAAGACCGCTACGGTCGCAGGTTCGAATCCTGCCTCGGGCATGGATGTTTGTGATGTCCTTAGGTTAGTTAGGTTTAACTAGTTCTAAGTTCTAGGGGACTAATGACCTCAGCAGTTGAGTCCCATAGTGCTCAGAGCCATTTGAACCTGAATCAATCTGTCAACATTTTGCTTGTGAAACTCGGTGGTTGCTGTCACAGCACGTCCAACTCTGTCACGCAGATCAGATGTTTCCGCCTCAATTAAACTTACTCGCCCAACGACGCACAGTACTCACTTCAACACAATCACCATAAACTGCTTTCATCCTCTGAGTCTCCTGTGGGGTGACAACTTCTGTCAAGAATTCAATGACTGCACGTTGCTTAAATCGCATTGACCGTCCGTCTGCGCAGGGTTCCATACTTAGCACTGAACCGTTTTGTTACAACGTAAAGGCTTCCCGCCAACTGGAACTGTAGAAAGGACGGCTACGGAAAAAGCCTGGTGCATACCAATGCTGCCAACTGTTGAAGAGTTACGAAGGTGAAGGCATTACTTCTCCGTCAACCCTGGTAGCTTAGGGCACCGCCGTCTCCAAGTCCGTCCTTGGCCACATTCGGACACGGTTCGTGTCGGGCATTTGGTCGCGGCTGTACCCGGAATAGCAGGTGCTTCGCGTGGGTAGTCTGTCGCCGGCGGAGGGATCCGGTGACTGTCGGCTGTTCTCAGCGGCCGGGCAGTTCACATGCGAGCGGCACCGCGCCAACCGTGCTGGCTGGGCTGTGGTGTCCTGTTCCGAAACCCGAGAGCGGGGACGCCGGCTGGGACCGACACGGTGTCGGACCGCCCTCTCACCTTTCCGCGAGACACGAGCTCTGCGAATAGCTCGCATGCGAGAGTGCTGCACCCGCGTAAGAGTACCACCTCGCGTTCTCTCTCGACTTGCCGGGACTCTGAGAAACAAGAGGACTGGAAACATCAAAAATATCTGCGCCGTTCGCAAGGTTTTCACCCACTAAAGGTTTAAATGTTCCTTTCGTCCGCTCTCGATGCTTACCTGGCTTCGCGTGAAATTGCAATGGCAGGTCGCGGCCAGAATCCGCTCTATAAGCGGTGTCCGTCGCGTGAGACAAACCACGAGGCGTACTGCTCAGCGGGTTTAATTGAAAACGTTTATTGGCTGACTCGGGTTGTCTGCACCATGATTTCAACAAATCAGTGTAAAAAAAGGGCGCCAGCATCACTTTGCGTGTGAGACAGGGTCAGACTACACCCAAGCCCAAAGGCTAATAAACGTCCTGTAGGTATCAAACTACTACCATGAAAGATGGAGAGATCTAACCGCTGTACTGTAACACGTTCACAACTACATGAGCCAGTTCGCGATCAAACTTGCTCGTCAAATCCGCTTATCTGTATCCGCAGTTTTGTGAAACAAGGCCCCACATGTACCAACAAATTTTTCAGTTTCACCTCACAAGAAGCATATGGTCTTCTGAGTATTTTGACACCAATGGGAATAACTGCCAAGGCAGACTAAGCATTTTATGCATTCACTTTGGCTGTGTGTACAAAAGAAAAAGACCATGTTCTAGGAAATAGTTCAGTTTGAGAAATGTACTAAGGAAAATATGCTAAAGGAAATATCACATTCGGAAACTAAAGAGTACATAAACTTTCTCCAAATGGATAGTTAAACTTTTAATAACCGAGTTACTTTGCTCTCACTTTCAAGAATTAGAGTATGCGAAAATTTCTGCTCTTGATCTTCTACTGACAGTATATGAAAATACCACAACGTGGAACACACACTTAGTCTGTTTCAAAAAGTGTTATTGGACTGTCTCTTTTCTGCTGTCCCGTGTGTTTAAGAAATAACTCTGCCTGGGTAGTACAAGGCTGGGAAGGACTCAAGAGCGTTTACCTATCTGGTAACTGCCAGTACTATTCTGCCTTTATCCATGCTTGCAGTTTCGCTTGTTATGGAAATGCGAGATAGTGAGGTAAACCATAACTTTGGCCAGACATGCGCGGCAAATCAGGAACACAATGTCCGCCATCTTGTTAAATATTGTATCTATCGAAATTTCTGCAAAACGTGTCAAAGGGCATCATAAAGGTCAAATATTTCACATACCTAGTAAAGTTTGACAGTGATACTTCACAATCAAGTACACAACATTCAGCCGCCTATCAGCAGTTGCCGTCAATAATTAACGTAACGAAACCCACGCAGTTGAATTAGAACACGTGAAACGCTCATTCAACCACCACGCGGAGATTTTCACGGTAGCAAATGAAATTTATTGGTATCAATTAATACCCGACTAAGTGCGCCACTTGAAGCCAACACCACCTCCATCTAGCTAATGCCTCCACGCTCAGTTCTCAGGCCTCACTTTTAGCGAACAAGTCACTATTTTACACTAGTCGAGAAAGAGGAATGTGCCAGAGCAGAGGCATGACGCCCGCGCCCGGGAGCGCACTTCTGAATGTTTTGTAAGCTTTCCTTGCCGGAAAAGTAATCACTTGAGCACGATGGATTACCAGCTCCACAATTCCGAAATGATGGATTGCGTTCAAATTAATTCCGCACCCAGATGGCTCACGACTTCTACTTCAACCCCCATAACTGCTGCCGGCTGACATCTACCCTTAGCGAACTCGACACAGCTTCAAGCAGAATCAGGAGCACAATGTAGGCATCCTCATTGGCCATTTCCTGCTCCCGATTAGAGATTCTGTAAGGTGCTGCCTTATGGCAGGACTTAACGCTCTCTCTGCAACAGACTGGAAACCGCCAGCCGTTCCGACCACCATTTAGAATAATTAGGGAAACGACAGCCTGTCACTGTCACCGGCATAGAACCCTTTTTCCTTGCAAGTGGTAACTTGTTTCTAAAAAGCGAAACACAGCTAGCACAAACGGGGTGACCAGGAAACGACAAAAGGTTCCGTCGGTTACGGCTTTACCAAAAAGTCAAGGCAGTAGAAATTGTCTGAATTTTTCGACGTGAGTGGTTTAATTTTCAGTTATAATGTTCTACTTCGCTCCTGGAGCAGGGGCAGGATGGTTGTGGTTGGCGACACTTTTCCAGTGTTCCGATTCTGGGACCCGAAGACCATTCCCCATTGCAAAGACGCTCCTTTATCCCCCTGTTTTTCCAGTTTTTAGATTTGGCCTACCCTTTTATGCGTTCTGTGTTTTAGCCTCCTCGCTTTATAGTTTCTCACTCTGACTGGATCCGCCCACTAATAGTGGACATCTCCATCTTAAGCAAGTAATTTTTGAATTGCGGAACTGTTGACCTCGCTTTTTAGCCCCATAACCCCATAAAACATATTGCCACATCATTACGTACTTCAAAATATTCCTTGTTTCCAGTATTGGTCAGTTTCGGTTGAGAAGTCACTTTCAGAAACTTGTGTGCACTTGGGTTAGGCAAAGCACTCACATTGTGCGAGATGATGCAGTAGCGTAGAGCCATGTAGACTATTATTTCTGCCTTTCTCAGTACGCGAGTGCAATCTTACAGAAAATGTAGTATTGACAAGATATACGGTATGTCCACCAACCGCTGTACAGTGACGTTCGCATCACATGAAGATATTCAATGAACGCAACATAATCTGGAAATACTGCTGTTTTCGAACAACTGTTATGAAACAGTGAGCGTTGTACGTCGGTGTAGAAAGAAATGTGGCGTAACGGGCTGAATTAATCTGCCGCGGATTGTACGCAAATCTTTCTAGAAACAATCTTTAGGCTGTCACAAAGCCATTTCTGAGACATCGTATCTCCCAGTAGTGCTAGTCCCGTAACGTATCCACATGAACTTCCATGGAGTTAGCAGTGAGTCACGCATCGATAACGGAGTCCGTAGAGAATTTGCCAGCGAAAGGGAAAGATTCCAGGTTTGAGTTCCATTCCAGAACAGTTTCGATCTGACAGTTTCAACATACGTAAGGCTAGACAATTTACGCAATACATCTTCAGATGGAACCCTTCTTTGTCCTTTAGGTTAGATTCCATGCACTTCTGCGGCGTTTGGACAGGTAGACTGCATTTGAACTGCCAGAGATACGTCCTACCGTGTGACGGAAGAGCTGCAGAAAAATGGAAAATACTAAAAGGTATCTTGAGCACCATTCGAACGCAGAAGTACTACCTCTTTAGTTGGAACAGGAAAGAAGGAAAATGACTAGTACCCAAAGTATCCTCCACCACACACTGCAAGGTGGCTAGCATAGTGGTGATGTAGATTAAGCCCCACGCTAGTTCATCGTCCTTAAAATGACTAAATCTGAGATGTTTAATCCTTTTCAGTTGTAGGTAGATTGACTAATCATACAGTGTAAGAGGTTCGTGGAGGTATGTACAGTCTATGGAACTAAATGAAGGCAGTTTGTTTATTGGCATATGGGTTACGCTTCTTTTATTTGGGAAGCATCATTAGTGGCCTGAAATAAGTTTCTTTTTAGACGTACAATCAACGTATTGTGTGATAGATATAATATGCTGTTATATTACATTTTGTTCTTCTCTTGCTTTTTAAGTTAAAAGCAACTTTTGTACCACAAGATCCGTATTGTGAATGTATCGTTCGGTGTCATTTCCAGTCCTATAGATGTTAGTTTTCATGCTCCAGCTGGCCAGTTTCAGGCGTTCTTTCATCAACATTTGTCACATCGCATGTTCCACTTTCCATATGGTGATCAACAGGTGTGGTTTCTGTGTGTAGTGTTGGCAACTATTTTTTTTTGTTGCGCTTGATGTTTTTCAGTTGTGTATGTATTTTGCTGTGTGTATTTTATTTTTTCAAGCCGATTCCAACTCAAAACAACCGGTTACGAAACTTATTAAAAGTTGGATCTTCTCATATAAAACTACGTCATGCTGTAACGAGTTCTTACAGAATGCCGCAGAGTAACAGTTGGCGTGACTAGGTAAAGTTCTCAGCCTTCCTCATTGATAAAAACCATTATCAATTATGAATATCAAGTCTGTTTTAAAATCACAAACTGTCGTCACTTTACCGGTTAAAATGTTCCTGTGAGAGTCTGTAATGCAACAGATGCCCTTAGTAAACCCTCATCATTGATGAATTTTGTCCATTGAGGAAGGCTAAGAACTTTGCCCAGCCGTGTCAACTGTTGCTCTCAAACATGGTGTAAATCCCTATACCGTATGACATAGCATTTATGTAAACCAGACTATGCAACTTTAAAGTTGAGAAATCGGTTAGTGAGTCTTCAATCGATTTAAATACGGCTACAGCGGACAATTGGAGTTCTCATTTAGGTCTATATTTTAATAGCGTAACACCTTTATGTAAACACTTCTTACACTATGTGATTTTTGTCACAGTTATGTGTAACTACTTCAGTTGTGGCTGCCCTAGTTTCAGAATTATCTCTTAACTTTCCAGTTGGATGGTAATTTCTAGTATGCGGGGAGTTGGTGAGCCGACTGCACTAATGTCTGTGAAATCTTAATGCTGAGCTAGCGAATGTAAGATGGTTGGCAGTAGAAGCATTGGTGCGCGTTTCCCAGAGTGCTTGCCCAAACGCTAGAGGTGAGCGAATGGCAGAGGGTAGATGAGGCGGCGGGTGTGCGTTCGTTTTCACCTTACATAAGCTGGAAAGCGGGCAGCGAGCATGGGGGATGTGCGCCGCCACCCGCCCCCCCCCCCCCCTCTCTCTCTCTCTCTCTCTCTCTCTCTCTCTCTCTCTCTCTCTCTCTCTCTCTCCTGCGGCCACTGCCGCATCTTATCGCGCCGACGTCACTGCGTCTGGTGACGCGGGCGCGCCGTGTTAGCGGCGTAGTGGCGCTGACAAGCCCCATTCGGATCGCATAGTGAACGCGCGTGATCTGAACAACCAACGTTTTAGGCTGCAGTCACAGTGCTACAGATCTCGGTGAATTTCACCGACGACGGACATTGGCCACGATTTTCTCAAATCAGTACACCACTGCGTGCGCGGTGACAATGCACCCGACCTAATCACCCGAACGCGCAGTCTTGGGACGACAATCTATGGAATTCTGATAAGTTTGTTTCCTTTAGTCGAATCGGCCCAAGTGCTCATATACGAAGTATGGAATGTGATAAACACAAAAGTTTTCTCAAAGAAAGTAGTAGTTCATGCTATCCTGAGCATGAAAAAGCTAGTACTGAGATACAGCTCACGATATATCAATTGAAATAGCAGCTTTATTTGAAACAAGTAGTTAGCACAGCCTTTAGCGAAACTTTATAACCTCAAAATTTCAAATGAGAGAGGAGGCAGGCAGCATTCTCTAAAATCCTGCTACCAAATGTAAGATTTTCGCAGTGTCTGTACCAAACTGACGCTTCTTAGAGGAACCCATTTTATGAAAATCGTTTATAAGTATTTTATTCATAATATAATTGAATAACTTCAGCTAAGCCTCTCTCTCACAAATAAATTTTTACTGTACTCAGTTTCATTCTAGATACTTACATTCTTCATTTTACAGTTTTTAACAAAGATAAATATATCATAATTATAACTTTGCATTACAACCACCAGTATAAACAGAAAATGGATTCTGTAATTAAATGGTTTTATTTACTGCAAAGTAAGATTCCTGTGATTCGTGAAATTAAATATTTCCTTCAATTTAAGAAGAAACACGCTAGCAACTTATTAACCAATGTAACTTACAAATCTAGTTCACTACACTTTAAAGGTAATTAAGTTCATGTGTTTGAATCTAATTTGGTTGCACTGGACGAAGACATTCAGCAGTTTCACTGCATGAGCCACCCTAGATTCTAACGCCAAGCGGTTTTAGTGACGTTTGGTGTCTGCTTTGGACTCTAAGGTTAAGAAATGTCTTCTTTACGCACCCATAACTTCACTAATCATTAAGTCAGAATTATGTGGACATATATATTGCATCAATAGTGAAATCAGGTGTCCCATTTATACTAACATACCACTTCTGGGTTCAGAACGGGGCAGGGAAACATCAAATACACGCTGACGAAAACAGAAATCATAGACCAAAAATTGTGCAGTAATTTCATTTCAGGAATACTTCAGTGTAGGTAACCGCAAGATCACAGGTTAATGTAAGCATGAGATCCACCAATGCTAGTAGATTAATAACCGATGTAACCGCCAGAAAGCTGATCGCAAGCATGCAGACGTGCATGCACTTGTATGCAGGTACCGGATGTCAGTGTGTGGGATAGAGTTCACATCCTGTGGCACTTGGTCAGTCAATACGGGAACGGTCAGTGCTGTTTCTGGATGACACAAGAGTGTTCCGATTATGTCCCTAATGTGCTAGATTGGAGAACGATCCGGTGATCGAGCAAGCCAAGGCAACATGTCAACACTGTACATGTTGGGTTGCAACACTGTACATGTTGGGTTGCAACACTGTACATGTTGGGTTGCAACACTGTACATGTTGGGTTGCAACACTGTACATGTTGGGTTGCAACACTGTACATGTTGGGTTGCAACACTGTACATGTTGGGTTGCAACGCTGTACATGTTGGGTTGCAACGCTGTACATGTTGGGTTGCAACGCTGTACATGTTGGGTTGCAACGCTGTACATGTTGGGTTGCAACGCTGTACATGTTGGGTTGCAACGCTGTACATGTTGGGTTGCAACGCTGTACATGTTGGGTTGCAACGCTGTACATGTTGGGTTGCAACGCTGTACATGTTGGGTTGCAACGCTGTACATGTTGGGTTGCAACGCTGTACATGTTGGGTTGCAACGCTGTACATGTTGGGTTGCAACGCTGTACATGTTGGGTTGCAACGCTGTACATGTTGGGTTGCAACGCTGTACATGTTGGGTTGCAACGCTGTACATGTTGGGTTGCAACGCTGTACATGTTGGGTTGCAACGCTGTACATGTTGGGTTGCAACGCTGTACATGTTGGGTTGCAACGCTGTACATGTTGGGTTGCAACGCTGTACATGTTGGGTTGCAACGCTGTACATGTTGGGTTGCAACGCTGTACATGTTGGGTTGCAACGCTGTACATGTTGGGTTGCAACGCTGTACATGTTGGGTTGCAACGCTGTACATGTTGGGTTGCAACGCTGTACATGTTGGGTTGCAACGCTGTACATGTTGGGTTGCAACGCTGTACATGTTGGGTTGCAACGCTGTACATGTTGGGTTGCAACGCTGTACATGTTGGGTTGCAACGCTGTACATGTTGGGTTGCAACGCTGTACATGTTGGGTTGCAACGCTGTACATGTTGGGTTGCAACGCTGTACATGTTGGGTTGCAACGCTGTACATGTTGGGTTGCAACGCTGTACATGTTGGGTTGCAACGCTGTACATGTTGGGTTGCAACGCTGTACATGTTGGGTTGCAACGCTGTACATGTTGGGTTGCAACGCTGTACATGTTGGGTTGCAACGCTGTACATGTTGGGTTGCAACGCTGTACATGTTGGGTTGCAACGCTGTACATGTTGGGTTGCAACGCTGTACATGTTGGGTTGCAACGCTGTACATGTTGGGTTGCAACGCTGTACATGTTGGGTTGCAACGCTGTACATGTTGGGTTGCAACGCTGTACATGTTGGGTTGCAACGCTGTACATGTTGGGTTGCAACGCTGTACATGTTGGGTTGCAACGCTGTACGTGTTGGGTTGCAACGCTGTACGTGTTGGGTTGCAACGCTGTACGTGTTGGGTTGCAACGCTGTACGTGTTGGGTTGCAACGCTGTACGTGTTGGGTTGCAACGCTGTACGTGTTGGGTTGCAACGCTGTACGTGTTGGGTTGCAACGCTGTACGTGTTGGGTTGCAACGCTGTACGTGTTGGGTTGCAACGCTGTACGTGTTGGGTTGCAACGCTGTACGTGTTGGGTTGCAACGCTGTACGTGTTGGGTTGCAACGCTGTACGTGTTGGGTTGCAACGCTGTACGTGTTGGGTTGCAACGCTGTACGTGTTGGGTTGCAACGCTGTACGTGTTGGGTTGCAACGCTGTACGTGTTGGGTTGCAACGCTGTACGTGTTGGGTTGCAACGCTGTACGTGTTGGGTTGCAACGCTGTACGTGTTGGGTTGCAACGCTGTACGTGTTGGGTTGCAACGCTGTACGTGTTGGGTTGCAACGCTGTACGTGTTGGGTTGCAACGCTGTACGTGTTGGGTTGCAACGCTGTACGTGTTGGGTTGCAACGCTGTACGTGTTGGGTTGCAACGCTGTACGTGTTGGGTTGCAACGCTGTACGTGTTGGGTTGCAACGCTGTACGTGTTGGGTTGCAACGCTGTACGTGTTGGGTTGCAACGCTGTACATGTTGGGTTGCAACGCTGTACATGTTGGGTTGCAACGCTGTACATGTTGGGTTGCAACGCTGTACATGTTGGGTTGCAACGCTGTACATGTTGGGTTGCAACGCTGTACATGTTGGGTTGCAACGCTGTACATGTTGGGTTGCAACGCTGTACATGTTGGGTTGCAACGCTGTACATGTTGGGTTGCAACGCTGTACATGTTGGGTTGCAACGCTGTACATGTTGGGTTGCAACGCTGTACATGTTGGGTTGCAACGCTGTAGTTTGAGGAAGCGTTATGCTGTTGGAAAACAGCCTTTGGAATGCTGTTCGTGAATGGCAGCACAACAGGTCGAATCATTAGATTGACTCACAGATTTGCAGTCACGGTGCGTGGGATAACCACGAGTGTGCTCCTTTCATACGAAATCTCACACCAGACCATAACTCGAGGTGTAGGTCCAGTGTGTCTAGCAAGCAGGCAGATTGGTTGCAGGCCCCCAGCTGGCCGCCTCCTAACCAAAACACGGCCATCACTGGCACAAAGACAGAACCAGCTTTCATAAAAACAAGACACCAGTGAGCTCTTGCTCGGAGCTGCCCTGGAAGTAAGATTCATAACAGTCCACGTAGCTGTCAGTCTTCTTGCGACCGTTCATTCTCTTGATCACGGCTGCCAGCAATCCTGTACGGCCGCTATATTCCTGCAAAGTCTGTCTGCAGCGTTGCAGGATAAACACTTATTCAGCTTTTCGTAGCTCTATTACTCAACTTCGTTCGGACTCGGTGAGCTGTTCATGATGACCTCTTTGTCGCCTCGAAAACGTTCATGATTAACAGAAACTCGCCACATGCAATATCAAAGGCAACTAACGCTCACGACCGTTATAGCATGTATTTTAAACAAACCTGATTTGCATTGTCATACCGACCCAACTAACTTCACTCTTATGCGACTTGCGCGAAATTTTAGTAGAAATTATGTTTCAGAAGTAGGGATGGTGTACCAACTTTCGTTCATGTCGCACAATTCCTTCTTGGGTGCTGAGATTTTTGTTTATAACGACAGAAGCTGCACTCCTTAAAAAAAAACACTGTGACAGCAAGATTTCATTTAACATCCGAGTGTTCACCTTACTCTCGGTATAAAGTGTTGTGGGGCGAACGTCTTTCGGCAATGCTGAATAACACATGTACATAAAATAGCAAAATAAGTTTTAGGTGTCACGTTTTGGATGCACGGAAGTGACTGATCTCGTGAGCAGCAAATCATAAAAGTACAAATCTTTAAACATACTAATTAGCACAGAGCACAACAATCACAGATGCGCCAAAAAATTAACATGTTGAAAATTTTAAATTATCGTGACACCAGTAGTCAACAGCAAAGGAAAACAAATCTTCATAGTTTCTTCAAACAAGGATTATACACCGAAAAACGGCATTCATTCATCGCATCATGTAGCGCTAGTTCCGTGCTAAATAGTGTTTCTTCAGAAGTGAATGTTCGTTTTGTAACATGTACTGAAAGAAAAGTTTCGTGGTTTGAGTGATGAGCATGCAGGTTCTCAGAATTGTTTTTAACGCTGAAACCGGGAAGAGCTAATGTGAGCGCTGCTTTAGCTTTGGTAAAAAATATTCCTTTCCATTTGAAAATAGGGCTGTATCTTATGTAGTGAAATTCTCATAAACGGCTATATACTAAACGTTCAGCGTAAGATGTTCGTAACTGTGACTTGTTGGGGCGGTAGGTTTCAGCAGCTTGCTGCCGATAAGAGTTCTTTATAGCGATTTACAATTATCCTTATGGGCGACATTATATAACGTGACGCAACCTGCGTGGTTCTCGTTGCAGTGAGTTTCCCTCTTACCTCTAGTGTGTGTCTCGCTACTGTGAATTAAATATAAACTTCTTACGTAAGAACCTGAACCTGGCAACACACTGCTGAAACTAGCCATGCCGGTCTTAATTGGTGACAGGGTGACATGTGTAATCAGTGTTGTGGGCATTTTTTAAAAATCACCGTTTATGGTGATCAAATGGTGAGAGTGCATTGTTCCAATGTTGAGTTACCTTAAAGTAGTTAAGTTTACCGTCTAAAACATATTTTAGCACATACAGCACGAGCTGTAGATAGCGTTTTACTTTCTATTCGTCTAGTAATATGGAGGAGGAAATTTAATTTTCAACCGTTTGAGCATCATCCTCAAAGGGTCAGCGATAATTTTGAGATCTCTCTTCTCCAGTCGATTACGCCCTGAGTGTTACCCGATTTTAACTTCATGCAATAATGGGCCATTTAAAGATGACACGAGCACTTGCGGCAGCTGTTTCGGGCCCTAAAGCAGCAGGAAAAACAGCTTTAATGTGAATCATACTCAATGGTTCCTGTTGAGATGAGTGTCTGTGATGAGTCAGTGAGTAAGTAAAAGATGTGGATGTTAAGTGGAAGAGAACGAAATTACTTAACATTATAAAATAGGGTTTCATTAATACTTGTTTCGTAAATAAAACCGCCATTTCCTGCTGCCACTTAACTTATTTTGTCTCATAAGCGTTTCGCCTTTTTCTTGTTCTAAGAAGTCAGCTAGAACAAAAGGGCGAAACGCTTATGGGGAAAATAAAGGAAGTGGCAGCATCAAACGGCGTTTGTATTTGCAAAACAATTCCTGCGGATGATGACCAGGCAAACGTATTTTGTAATCGATACCCGAAGATTAATACAGCCCTAATAAGCGAAATTAAAATGTTAAATTTCTCTGAAGGTACGTTTCAATGGAGTAAGAGTTACACAGAAAGATAGTTAAGTCATTCATAATCTTATCACGTAAGATATTTATTTTGCTCAGGTAGATTGATACTACCCCACCCGTGTGTTCAGTTCTTTATGTGAAATTAATCCCCTTTAAATCTGTAATGGTTTTTTGTCATAGTCTTTCTTCTTATAAACGAATTTTCATCGACAAAGGAGATGAAGGAATATGTAGAGTGCTCCGAAAGATCTTCGGAAATGCGTTGTAGAGACTGAGGGCTTATTCATCTTTACTACTGTGGAACTATTGGCTGTTGCGAACGACATAGACTGCAATAAACAAATAAGAATAACAACTGCTGTAGTCAGTTTAGTGCTGTTTCCTTTCCTCTACAGTTTTGCTTTGTACAAAGGAACTGTTCCCTGGAACACTTTCATTTGCCCCGTTCTGTAGAACTACTGTATGCGTTACAGTTACGCAGAACTGTAATTAGGGTTACTGTGTGCTCTATGCATGGACAATAACAGAGGAATTGTCTCCATTTGTTTACTGCATTCTGTAGGTCGTTCGTTATAGCAGAGGGCATACGGAAGAAATCTTCACGGTAGCGAAGATGAAAAAGCCCTCATAGCTCTTAAGGTATGCATTTAAGATCCCATTTTTACTGGGAGTATTCTCATTTTGGTCTTCACTACCACCTCTCAAGATACGGAATACTTTTAAACACCTTGTAGCAAGTAGCGAAACAGTCACATGACGATATACCAAAAGCCTGTTCTAAAACGAACAATAGATACATTCCTGAATGAGATTTTCGCTCTGCAGTGGAGTGTGCGCTGATATGAAACTTCCTGGCAGATTAAAACTGTGCGCCCGACCGAGACTCTAAATCGGGACCTTTGCCTTTCGCGGGCAACTGCTCTACCTTTGCCCGCGAAAGGCAAAGGTCCCGAGTTCGAATCTCGGTCGGGCACACAGTTTTAATCTGCCAGGAAGTTTCAATAGATACATTTCTTAGGACACTAAAATATTCAGGAAATATTATCCCTGTAAATAGAGTTCGCCAAAATATTCTGAGACGCGTTAGTGGATGCAGATATGTGGAATAAAATGGATCAAATTTTAATCGCCTGCCTGGTACACTTTCTACAACGTTCATCGCGTTGTTTGAGTAGTGTGTTCTTCGTAGCTCGCAGATTTTAATGAAAAATCAACTGTTTATCATACTTTGTAAAAAAAATTACTGATTACTTGCCTTCAGCCATGTTATGCCACTGATGTGTTTTTTTTTCTTGTGTTGCAGGCGCAGCGGCCGGAGCAGAGCGTGATGCAGGCCCTGGAGAGCCTCAACGATTCACAGGTAAGCCCAGCCGGACCTTTGTTCTCGGCCTTTCAGCGCCCGGAGTAGTGTTCGGAAGGGCCTCTCTCCTCGCCTCCCCCTCGCCGCGCTTCTCATTGCGCGACCTCCAACATCCCCAGTCCGCCTTCCATTACCTCCGCTTTTAATATTAAAAGTGCAATCCAGGCCCAGAAAGCGTTGCTCTGGGAGTTCAGCGCGGCAATGAACACGATTATTTTAACCCAGCCTTAGTTTACGGTGCTATGCTATAATGGTAGGATCTGTTGAACGGTCGTTCGCATCGACTCGGAGATGAGCGCCTGTAGCTGGAATTCGCTCGCCCGTAGCTGGAGGCAAATGTCACGTTTGACCAGGAAGCGTCTACAGGTAACAGAGTACGGTTTTTGAAACAGTCTTGACAGGGATCGCCAGCCTCTTTGGTCGGCGAGACGGCGATTCAGATTCACTGCTAAAACATGGATCATTAATGCCATATAGCGGACTAGATGCATTCAGGAAAAACATGAGATCCGACCATTCGACTGGGCGATTGGTACTGCCACCAGGCATACTCGTCGACTCAGTGGTAAAGCGACAGACAAGTGAAGAATGTGAAAGAGTCAGGCCCTGGGGGAACTGGAAGAGCCCTAAGATTTTCGTTGTCTTCCCAGCCCTTACGTGATACTTAAGTTGCCTATATTTCTCCCAGCCTGTCAAAATTGCTGGTCCTCTATATTTTATCAACGTTGTTTGACAAAGTAGTTTCTCCTCTATATATTCGCATTTCAGTTGACGAACGATCTCCATAATACTCCTGAGCTGATCGAACGCAGCGGTAACAGTCCGCATATGTATTGCTACGATGTCTTTCTTTAAACCAGCCAGCTGGAATCATAAACACGCGAGAAAGAGTCGCTCATATCTTCTGTACGCGGTCTTCTTTACAAAAGAGGTACGCCTTCCTAATTTCCTCCAGTAAATGGAAGTCGATTATTCGCCTTCCCTACAGTCGACCTTAACGCACTTGTTTCATGTCGCTCCGCAACGTTTCGCGTACATATTTGTCGTGACGGTGTCAACCAGTACACCGTTAATTAGGTATTCTTGAACATGACATTTCTTGTCCTGCTAATCTGTGTTAACTTCAATTTTTCCACATATAAAGCAAGCTGCTATTTATCACATCAGATACAAATAGCAGTAATCTTGGTATCTGTAGTTTTCCTGTTTATCGCGACCAGACAACTTCAGCATTAGGTTATCTGATACCGTTCCCATGATAGTGTCGGCGAAAGTGGAAGTTCGAGTCAGGCTCAGAAATGTGTAATGGTTGAGTCGACAGATCGTGATACACAAATATGTTGGCTAGAGTGCCGTGGTACAATCTTAAATTGTCCTTGAAATGTATTATAATGAAGGTTGTAAGCATAACTGAAAGATTCGCACTGTTATCTTCAAATGATAGTTCCTGTAATTCATTTCACTCACGAAATAGTGTCGTTTCAGCCCGTCGTGTTCAGGAGCACAATACGGTCGTAGTACTCAATCGTCAACTCCTTGTGTCGTTAGTAATTTTCTTTCGGAAAGCGCTGTCTTCCGTTCAGACATAAGTAAATTTGTTCTGGGAAAGCTTTAAACATACGTAAATTTGTTTGCAAGCTAACCTAGTTGGACCAGGCTCCAGTAGTCAGGTTGCATTCTGTATTTATACTAAGACACACTTTACGCGATTGGTGGAAAAATGTAACCATCCGCTTCAGACAGGAAAAGGACAAATTGCGCCTAGTCGTCTGCTCGACCGTGACAAGCGAGAATTAGTCCAAATAGCGCCGCCTGTAACTGCTCACTCAGAAGAAAGGAACCCCTCTGTCACAATAAAACTACGATCGGTTAAGTTTTTCTCTAGACTTCTCGTTCAAAAAAGTTCGGAAATATGTGAAAACTGTCACCTTAGATTCCGAGCCTACGGAGCGTACACAAAGGGCAACACGAAAACAGCTGGATTTAAGTGGTACTTTAGTCTCAAACGACATTTTCAAAAACCTGACAGACCGCGCCTAACTGCGGTGTTCCCTTTATTTGCGGTACTTACTTGATGAGCTGGGTTTCCCTGTATTGGTCATAGGCCTCATGAGGATTCAAAGTGGTGACGTGGGTAACATGTTCGCCGAACGAGTTTCCCATTGTGTCGGGGGAACTAATCTGACCATTGGCTTTGTAAATAGTGTGAAGTCTTATCTGGCGATAGCACTTTAATGTGGGTTGCGATTAGCAGACGAGTGGGTAAGTCCAATGATAAACCTCCAGTGACGTTGCACCGTGCCGCTGTTAGACAAAACTAAAACTGTTCTCGTTCCGTGGAAACAAAAGTGTTTATTTTTGTGACAGTCATATTTTTGAACCGTTGCCGTCTTAAAGGTCGTCTCGTGAAACACCTGTGTGTTAGTAACCTGAAGCTGCGAGTGGAGTTCTATCTTCCTGTCCAGTGATAGTATCCGTGGTTCCTAACAGTCTGTGCTACAGGGATCAGAGTAGTGGAGTGAGAGTTGCTTTTCAACCTTGTTTCGTGGATAGAAGCGAGGCCGACAACCCTTACAAAGACATTCGTAAGGAAGGTCATCCAGGTCCACAGGTTCTCCTGCAAGCACCTCCAATAGTGCCTGGCTCGCTGCACCTCGCTTGGAGATCGTGTTTTTCTTCTTGGAACACGTGTGAAAAAGGTGTTCCCGATATAAGTAGTGTTCAGCCGTTCCGGTCTAGGTATCGATATGGGCGGTAGACCAGCAATAACTGGCCGATCAAGAGAGGAGCAGAATATGTAAAACTATAGCTGGTTTAATCACGCCGGAATTTAGACAGTTCGTCCCGTGTCACCAGCTTGCAAAATATTTTATGTTCCTTTATTCTCAAGTGACAGCTGTAGTAACGCAATGTGCTTTGAAGTAAACCTTCAAACCATGTTAGGAAATTTGTATTTGCTACAACTGTGGATTAGTAAGAGAAAGACACAGGTAATTACAAAAATATTAGCAATGCACGCAATGGCTAAAAATTCATCTAGCGTGTCTAGTAACCGATCCACAATTCAACAGTGGCATGCAACAATAATAAATGCCCAAACTGTTACATCTGTGGTGAAAATATTTAAGTATGAACACGAAATTGTTCTTGCAGTAATGTGGACTTTCTTAAATATTATTTCCCAAAGTGTCGGTTTAGAGAGCTTCATTCCACTTTCTGCTTATGATCGTTCACAAGGAACTGACTTAAGCGCATTTGCGTCATTTGTCATGACGTTAGCGTCTGCCCATTCCATTTTCAGGTCACAAGTAGTTAGCGTAATAGAATACAGACTGATAGCTTCGGGGAAACTGTTTCTCTCTCTCTCTCTCTCTCTCTCTCTCTCTCTCTCTCTCTCTCTCTCTCTCTCTCTCTCTCTCCCCCCTCTCTCCCCCTCCCTCCCCCCAGCGCTTACCTTACCGCAACACTGGCAGTAGTTTGTAGTACAGCAGTTAAACTATTGTAGTGCGTCCGGGTAGAACTGACGCAATCGAACGCAGGTACACTTACCTGACGACGAATGTTACTCCAGGTATCAAGAGTTTTCGCTTGGAGGTTGTCGGAGTATCTCGTGTGACGCGTAGCGTCATAAGGAAGAATTTTTAAAGCTTTCCACCCATTAGCGCTTGGTTTCGTCTTCGCGGGACTAACTTAGATACATGATTATTCTCGTTCCGACAGCTTCCATCCTGCTCATGGCCTTCCGGCTGACAGACCTGCCGCCCAGTCTGCTGTAATTTATTAGACGTACGGTAGTTTACTGGTCTTATTTGGTTGCTGTTTGTGCGCATGCGCTGTAATTTCGTTCTGGAATAAGACTGTTTCATCAAAGCACGTGCCCGATAAGAGTATGTCTAAAACACAGATTGCTGA
Organism: Schistocerca serialis cubense; assembly: GCF_023864345.2. NCBI lineage: Eukaryota > Metazoa > Arthropoda > Insecta > Orthoptera > Acrididae > Schistocerca > Schistocerca serialis. The sequence continues at coordinate 574,716,589 of NC_064638.1, forward strand.
TATCTTGCATTAAACTGAAACATGTTTTTAAGGCAGGTTGTCCTTCTGATTAAACTATAAATAAAAAAACGTCTAGTCACTGAATGTAAGGGGTCCGGACGGGCACCTGGCACTACGGACGGGGAAGACCACAGCGTTGAGAGTATTGCTTTGCCTCATCGTGCTGCATCTGTAGCAGCCATTTGAAGAACAGTGTGACCACAGTGACACAATGAAATGTTGCACGGCGGTTACTGCAAGGACAGCTCCGAGTTAGATGCCATGTTGCGTGCATACCACTGCCCCCAAACCACCGCCATTTGCGTGTTAAAGTGGTGTGTAGCGAGACCTCATTGGACGGCAGTGTGTAGTTCTGAGGTTCTGTCATGTTTCCTCTTGGAAGCTGCTTGTGCATTGGTGCCAGTGATGGCCGTGTTGGTTAGGAGGTGGTAAGTTTGTGAACGTGCAACCAACCTGTCTGTGTGCTGTACACAGTGGACCTATAATTCACGGTTTCGTGTAGCAGGAGCACACTCTCGGTTATCCCACGCACCCTGAGTGCAAATTTGGACGTCAGTCTGGCGATTGGAGCTGTTGTGCTGCCACCCATGAACAGCTTCGCAGGGATGTTTCATCATCAGCATAACGCTTGCCGACGCAATGCTGTTGTAATCCTACATGTACGTTGTACATGTTCTATGGCCTGCTCGATCACCATTTGTTTCCAACCGAGTATATGATGCGACGTCGCCGCGCGAAGACTGTCATCCACAAACAGCATTGACACTATAGACAGTGCTACAGACATTAAACTGCATCCGAGAAACTGACATGCGGCATGCGTACAACACAATGCGTGTGCGTTTGCATGTTTAATGTAAACTTCTGGTGGTTATCCGGCTTATTAATGTACCAGTATTTCACGTTTGCAATAGCTAGTCTCGCGCTTGCATTAATCTGTGATCTTGGAATGTTAAGGGGCTCCGGAAAGGCTCAAAATCATTAAAAGTTCAATTTTTACTTTTTTGCATTTCCTGAATCTGCAGACTATTACCTTTTAATAGATATATAATTTATTCAATTCCGAAGACAACTATTTTTAAATTTTTTTTGAAATGTGTTCTACATGGGCGTGACCCACTGTGGCGCTGTTAAACTGCTGTCAAATGGTGTTATTATTAACGTCCGTGTTCATCAGGTACATTTTAGTGATGTGAGATAAAGTATGTGTTGTGGCTAACCTGTGATGGTTCAATATATATCGCTGGTGTGATTGTCGATTGTTTCATGTTTATTTACTCAGTCGTTATCTCGAAAATATTCGTAATTAATTCTGTTTCTTGAGTCTCTGGTTTGTTGAAGTATAATAATGAGTAAAAGAAAAGTTATTAGAAATCCTCTGAAGGCTTTTAAGAAAAGGAGAACTGTTGGAAAGCCAAAGGTATGTGTTACTACTGTAAACAATAAAGACGATAACAAAGTGAGTGAACCTAACCTCTCAAGTACACCTGCCCATAGCAGTCAAAGTGGGAAAGAAAATACTTCACAGAAGAAGCTTGGTTCAATGAGTGAAAACTATGAATGTTTTATGGGCGAATCGGATGAGAATGAAATATTTGATATGTCGGTTCTTAAAGGAATTTTTTTCAAACTGTGTAAGATGTATTCATTGTAGTGAAGTTGGTCTGGAACTCTCCATAATAAAGCACATAGGACTTGCTAGTGAAATACAACTGAAATGTGATAAGTGTTCATACATGACGACCTTTTGGAACAGTGTTGCAGTAACTGCAACTGAAGAAAATGGTAGCAAAATCTACGAACACAACATTAGATTTGTTTATTCCTTGCGTTCAGTTGGTAAGGGTGCTACTGCAGGTGCAATTTTCTGTGGCATCATGAATCTTCCAAATCCCCCAACCAAGTTTACGACCTATAATAAATTAATAGGGTCTAAAGTAGATGTATGTATAGAATCTACCAAGAACGCTGTGGAAGAGGCAGTAATGGAAAATAATGGTAACAGAGATTTGACTGCAGCGTTCGATGGTACCTGGCATAAACGGGGACACACATCTCTTCATGGTGTAGTATCTGCCACCAGTATGTATACAGGGATAGTTTTAGATGTAGCAGTAATATCAAAGTATTGTAGATGTCCACAAAAATATAAAGGTACACATGAAAATAATTGCAAAGCTAACTATAGTGGCAGTAGTGGAGGAATGGAAGTGGCTGGCGTTGCCAGTATATTCCAGCGTTCTGAGGCGTGTGATAAAGCGCGATATGTTAATTACCTTGGTGACGGTGATTCTAAAAGTTTCAAACATGTTCAAGGACTGAATCCCTATGGTGATGATGTTGTAGTGCAGAAATTTGAGTGTATTGGACACGTACAGAAGCGAATGGGAACAAGACTTCGGCGACTGACAGCTTCGTACAAAAACAAAAACTCAGTGATAATAAAGGGTTGGATGGGAAGGGAAGATTAACTGACAGTGTAATTGACAAAATACAGAGCTATTATGGAATGGCTATTAGGCAAAATACAGTGTCGACGAAATGAAGAAGGCTGTTTGTGCTCTTTTTTTTCATACTTCTTCAACCGATGAAAATCCCCAACATAGCTTGTGTCCCAGAGAAGAAGACAGTTGGTGTAAATATAACAAAGGATTGCTAACTGGTGAAGTGTACACTCATAAGCATAGTCTGCCTCATGAAATAATGGAGGTGATAAAACCTATTTCCAGAGACTTAGCAGCACCTGAACTGTTGAAAAAGTGTATTCACGGAAAAACTCAAAACCCCAATGAAAGTGTAGATAGTGTTATATGGTCGAGAATCCCCAAGACTGTATTTGTTGGAATAGAAACACTTCACTTTGGTGTGTGTGATGCTGTTGCGACTTTCAGTGATGGCAACATTGTAAGGAGCAAGGTATTTAGAAATATGGGAATGAAGATAGGTTCTAACGTGGTACGAGCGATGCTTGGTTTAGACAAGGAACGCCTTCGGGCTGCAGACAGGGCTGTAAAGAGTCTAGAAATACAAGCAAGAGTAAACAGGAGGAGGAACAAGAGGAGGCTGGAGGAGGAGTTTGCAGAGGATGAAGATAATCCATCCTATGGACCTGAAATGCACTAAAAAGTTAATCCAATCTTTGTCGCTCGATTCCCAAAACTTTTATTTTCTCATACTAATTACATGTTTTCTAAGGATCTTCCAAACATACTTGTTTCAAACTTTCAGTAAATGTTACACAGTACCTTCTGCATAATTTAGCACAGCCTTTTTCCAAAAAACTGTATATTTTTGAATATATAAATAAAAAATTGCAAAAAAATGTTGTCAATTTTCATTACAATTGAAAAAAAATCATCTTTAATAAGTGAACTAAAATTTTGTAAAATCCCTGTGTTAAGTTGTAGCCCATATTGCAATAAATAATCTGTAAAAAGTTCAACTTCCTACCTCAAATACTTTGTGAGGAAAGATGTAATTTATAAGCGTTATTTTAACATTGCAAGTATAGGGCGTTCCGGAGCCCCTTAATCACATACATATGTTACATAGACAACTGCATTCCCAAAATTTCATTACTCCACATTATTTTATGGTATTCCGAATCAAGTCAGTGTATATATTTTACAGTTGGCATGGCAAGATTGGCTGGGAGCCCTCACTAGGAATGTTGAGCCCTATTTTTTAAAGTTGTTCCATCTTTGTTTCTTAACCTGCCCCAGTAAATCCTACAAGGCGAAGGGAGCCACACTTCATCATGGAATTCTACCAATGTTCATCTGCTTTAATAAAAAATTAGTTTCCTACGTATGAGTGTTTCAGGACAGAGGTATGTCTAAAATTCATTAAACCTATATGTTCATTGTCATCCTGTTAGTTCTCAATTACACCTGTGTGTTCCTTTTCGATCTTGTAGATCAGTACTGTCTGGGATGTTTTTCACCATTTGACTGTCACCCCAGGGGGTCCACAACTCTTTTGTGGATACGTGCGTGGCGAGCACGGGGCCCCGAGCCATTGCAGCCTTCTTTCTCTCCCGGGCTGCATTTCCTTTCCCTTCCCCTCCATGCTCCTTTCCCCTCGCCCTCTCCTCTCCCTCTATTGGTGTCTTTGCTTATGTTGGCCTCCGCTATCCTCCTGGTTCTGTTGGTTTTACACTCCGGCTTTGTTGCATAATCATCTCCTCCTTTTGGCATTCCTTGGTCCCCCTCTGGGGTTTGACCTCCATTACAAAATTTCTCCTCCGTAGTGTGAGTCATTTGGGGAAGAGCACCTTACCTAGTGTCTCCGACGTGCGCCCTCCTAGTACATTCCACCTTTTCTTTCACGTCGTTTTCTGATGCTAGGGTGCATAGCCAGCACGGTAGCCAGCCCGTGTGGTGGGGTCGCTATGTACCCTTTTGGTTGAGCCCCCTGAACACACAGGGATCACGCTTCTGATACCTGAGCTGTGACCACCTCATGCATGCTTTGGAGTGGTTGCTCGTCATCCTGGAGCATCGGAACTCCCGGCAATGGCCGCCGTGCCAGACGGCCCTTGCTGTGGCTGGGTGGCGCCCGTGAGGAGAGCCCCTGATCGGAGTGGGTGGTATCAGGGCGGACGCTATGCAGATGAAACGCATACGGGTCCAAAACTCTGGCCGTTCTTCCGCGGCCGTCTCTCTGCGTGGAACTGATTCCTCCGGCCTTCCCTTCCATGGCTACCCCCTGGGAAGAGGGTCAGGCCCGTCGTCTAGGGGCAAAACCTTTCCCCCGTTATCTAGTTTGCACCAGGACTGACGGAGATACTTTCACCAGTGTCAAACCTTTATTCTTTGTGGAACACATTGAAGACAAGTTTGGCGAAGTGGACTCCCTGAGCAAGATGCGGGCGGGTTCGTTGCTGATAAAAACTAATTCAGCTGCCCAATCTGCGGCCCTTCGTGCCTGTTCCCATCTTGGCACAATTCCTGTGCCCATTACCCCCACCAGTCTCTAAATATGGTACAAGGTGTGATTTTTCACAGGGACCTCATCCTTCAAACTGATGAGGAACTTCGGGACAATCTCGGACGGCGGGGTGTTCACTTTGTTCGGCGTATTCAGAAGGGTCCTAAAGACAATCTTATTGATACTGGTGCCTTTATCCTGGCCTTTGAAGGGGATACCCTTCTTGAGAAAGTTAAGATTATGGTCTATCGCTGTGATGTGAAGCTGTACATCCCACCTCCTATGAGGTGTTTTAAGTGCTTGCGTTTTGGACACATGTCTTCCCGCTGTTCACAGGCCCCTCTCTGTGGTGACTGTGGACGTCCACTCCATGAGGGGAGTCCCTGTGTTCCCCCTCCTGTCTGTGTAAATTGTCGTGGTAGTCATTCTCCACGTTCACCAGATTGCCAAGTATATAAGATGGAAAAAAAGATACAGGAGTATAAGTCCCTCGATCGTTTAACCTACACAGAGGCCCGTAAGAAATATGCACGACTCCACCCTGTGTCCATGACATCTAGTTACGCCTTGGTTACATCTTCACCCCGTCCTCCCCCTTCCTCCCCCTTCCTTACCCCCATCCCGGACCCCTCTCCCCCCCCCTCCCCTGCGGTTCCCACACCTTCTCCTATGGGCGCTGCTCCCCCTCCCCAGCCGAAGAAGTGTCCCACTCCTTCGGCGTCTGCCGGTCAAGGGCGCCTCTCCCGGGATGCACCTTCCCGGCCAAAGGTCTGCTGCCGCGCGACGACCGCGAGAGCCGCGGTCTGTCGGCCCTCAGGTCGCCCGGTCTCTTTCTGTTCCTGATGTTGCTGCAGCTGGCTCCTTCATGCCACACAGCCCTCTTCGATCTCAGCCTGAATGGAAGAAGAAACATAAGTCCCGGGACAAAGAGCCTCTGGTGTCACCGGAGGTCCCTTCCCCGACTTCACAACCGGACTCTGACCTGTCGTTCATGGATGTCGCCCCCCTCCTTGTCGGTGACGGGTGGGGACCCCATTTAAACCATCGTTCTGTGGTTCTCCAATGGAATTGTAATGGATACTATCGTCACCTTCCGGAATTGAAATCCCTTCTTTCGTCCTACTCTGCAGCTTGTGTGGTTCTCCAAGAATCTCATTTTACTGATACTCACTCACCGACCCTCCGTGGGTTCCGTGTTTTCTGTCGAAATCGGGTCGGACCCCTGCGGGCTTCTGGTGGCGTTTGTACATTGGTCCGTACAGACATTGCTAGCACGTGGATTCCTCTTCAAACTACATTGGAAGTGGTTGCTGTTAGGGTCCACTTCGACCCTGCAATCACAGTTTGCAGTCTTTATCTCCCTCTTGACAGGACTCTTACACCTGCTACCTTAACCGCCCTTGTTCAGCAACTTCCTCCTCCCTTTCTCCTCCTTGGGGATTTAAATGCTCGTCATCCTTTGCGGGGCAGTGCCTTTCCATCTAGACGAGGTCTTCTTATAGACCAATTTATTGCAGACCACGACCTGTGCCTTCTTAATGATGTCTCCCCTACTCATTTCAGTGCCGGTCATGGTACCTTTTCTGCCATTGATCTTTCTTTCTTCTCCCTCTCTCTTCCCTTCATTACACTGGTCGCCACACGACGACCTTTGTGATAGTGACCATTTCCCGTTGATTATCACGCTCCCTTCCCGCTCCCCGATGGACAGGTTGCCTCATTGGTCTTTCCGACGCGCCGATTGGCCTGTATACACTGCACAGGTCGCGTTTTCTCCCTCTTCGTCGGGTTGTATTGATGACGTCCTACGTGACGTGTCTGACGCGATTGTTCGCGCTGCTAGCCTTGCTGTCCCGCGCTCATCTGGACCCTTTCATCGCCGGCAAGTCCCGTGGTGGAGTACGGCTATTGCCATTGCCATCCGTGATCGCCGTCGAGCTTTGCAACACTTAAAGAGGCACCCATCCGTAGCCAGCCTTACTACCTTTAAACGCCTCCGCGCTAAAGCCCGTTATTTAATCAAACAGAGCAAGCGGATATGTTGGGAACTAATCGTTTCTTCCCTTGGTTCTACTGTCCCCCCGTCACGGGTATGGGCTACACTTCGCTCTCTCCAAGGTTGCCATCGGCAGTCCACCCTCCCAGGCCTTCACCTCCCAGATGGCATTTGTACGGACCCATTAGTTCTCGCAGAACATCTTGCGACCCATTTTGCAGTGGCATCAGCGTCGGCCTCCTATCCAGCTGCTTTCCTTCATCAAAAACAGCAGGCTGAAGCTGTCACCTTATGTTTCACCACTTGTGAGTCAGAATCTTACAACGAACCTTTCACTGAATGGGAATTTCTTTCTGCTCTATCTTCTTCTCATGATACGGCCCCTTGACCAGATTCCATTCATAACCAACTGCTTCAACATCTCAGTGCTCCACAACGGCAACATCATCTTCGGGTGTTTAACCGTATTTGGCTCCAGGGTGACTTCCCTTCTCGGTGGAGGGATAGCATTGTGGTTCCTGTCCTTAAGCCTGGTAAGAACCCCCTATCTGTTGACAGCTATCGGCCAATTAGTTTGACCAATGTTGGTTGTAAGTTACTTGAACGGATGGTAGCCCGTCGGCTCAATTGGGTCCGCGAATCTCGGGATCTATTGTCCCCTTACCAGTGTGGCTTTCGAGAGGGACGGTCTCCAATCGATCATTTACTCTGCTTGGAATCCGCAGTCCGGCAGGCTTTTCCCAGCGCCGCCATTTGGTCGCAGTGTTTTTTGACCTTCGCAAGGCCTATGACACGGCCTGGCGCCATCACATCTTACTTACCCTTCATCAGTGGGGTCTTCGGGGCCCACTCCCGATTTTTATCCGCCAGTTCCTGATCCATCGGTCATTCAGAGCTCGAGTTGGTACTGCTTTTAGTTCTCCACGGACCCAGGAGACGGGCATCCCACAGGGTTCTGTCTTGAGTGTCCTTCTTTTCCTCATTGCTATCGATGGACTTGTGGCCTCTGTCGGTCCCTTGGTCACCCCTGCCCTGTATGTGGATGATTTCTGCATTTGGGTTAGTTCCTCCTCGATGGCATCTGTAGAACGGCAGCTCCAGGTAGCTATACGGCGTGCCTCTGCATGGACCCTCTCACACGGGTTTCAATTCCCTCCTTTAAAATCGCGAGTGGTCCACTTCTGTCGCCGTACTACGATCCACCCTGATCCAGAGCTCTATCTCGATGCACAATGATTGCCTGTGGTCCCACAGTTTCGTTTCCTGGGTCTTCTTTTCGACAACAAGCTCACTTGGCTGCCCCATATCAGACTCCTGAAGGTAGGATGTTTCCGTAAACTCAATGTCCTTCGCTTCCTTGCCCACTCCTCTAGGGGTGCGGACCGTTCCCTGCTTCTCCGTCTTTATCGTGCTCTAGTTCTGTTTCGCTTGGACTATGGTTGTCAAGTTTATGGTTCAGCTGCTCCTTCCACACTGCACGTGCTGGATCCAGTCCACCATCGTGGTATTCGTTTGGCCTCCGGTGCCTTCCCTACTAGCCCTGTTGATAGTCTCCTGGTTGAAGCTGGGATCCCCCCCCCCCCTTCTGTTCGGTGGTCCCAGCTTCTGCTGTCTTATGCCCTCACTATCCGTTCTTCTCCCACTCATCCTTCCTGTTCTATCCTGTTCCCAGACCATGGACGTCGCCCACCCGACTCCCGCCCTCGGGCTGGTTTACCGGTTGGGCTGCGCCTTGCGTCTCTTTGCCGTTATTTTCAGCTTCCTTCTTTGTCCTGTCTTCCTCGCTCCCTCCCCTCCACCCCTCCTTGGTTAGTTCCTCGGCCTCGAATTCGGATGGATCTCCGCCGAGGTCCGAAGGATTCCATCCCCCCGGTGGTGTTCCGTTCCTTTTTCCGCCAAATTTTATGGGAGTTTCGGGATGCTGTTGTTTTTTACACTGATGGCTCTAAATCTGCTCATCATGTTGGGTATGCCTTCACGTCCTCTGTTGGAACGGAAAGTCATCTGCTGCCACCTACATGTGGGGTGTTTACTGCGGAATTGATGGCAATTTCCCAGGCCCTTACCTTTATTAAACAGTCCCAACACAACTGCGTTTTGTTATGTACGGACTCGATGAGTGGCCTTCTTGCTATTGACCGGTGTTTTTCGCGCCATCCCTTGGTCTCTGCTATCTATGACCATCTCGCTGATATTCACCGTGCTGCTTGTTCCATTGACTTCCTTTGGGTCCCTGGCCATGTGGGTATCCCGGGTAATGAGCTCGCTGATCGTTTGGCTGGGGGAGCAGTTACTTACCTCCCGTTTTCTGTAACCCCTCCTGCAGCGGATTTACGGCTTCACATCAAATCCCACTTCGCACAGTCATGGGCCAATTCTTGGGAGGCTACTCCCCGGTCTAATAAACTTCGTGCAATTAAGGTGACACCGGGCCCGTGGCGTTCTTCCTTTCGCCTCTCCCGAAAGGACTCGACCACACTGTGTCGTCTCCGCATTGGCCATACCAGGCTGACCCATGGTTTTTTGCGTGATGAGGCCCCCCCCCCCTCCCCTATGTGGTTGTGGAGCCTTTCAGTCAGTAGCCCACATTTTGGTTGAATGTCCCCTTCTTTTGGCTCTGCGTGCTAAGTACAGACTCCCCCCCACTTTACCTTTGATGTTGGCTGACGATTCCCGCATGGTCTCTCTGGTTCTCGGTTTCCTCCGGGAGAGTGGTTTTTATTCTCAGTTTTAAGGTTTTTAATCTCTCTCTGGTGTTGGGGCAGGGCGGTGAGTGTTTGGGTGTCTCCCACTGTAGGCAATGTTCGGAGATTCCCGATTCACCTCCTTGACCGGAATCCTCTTTTCTTCCCCTTTTACTCTGTTTTTACCCTTTTTTTAAGGCTTGGTTAGTCTTTCTATTCCCATATGTACTTTCTACATTATAGCAGTTGTACCTTTTAAGTCACAGGTGGTCTTGCCTATGCTGCTTAAGCATAGTGTTGGGTTCGTTCTCTTGCCGACTTCCCTCATTTTGTTTTTTTTACCAATGACAACGTGACTGCCCTTTTACGTTTTTCCCTTTTTCCCTTTTCCCTTTTTCCGTTTTATTGTTCTGACTTTACTGAGATGTCCCATTAGCGGAATGGAGCCTATTTGAAACAAGTGACTGATGACCTTGCTGTTTGGTCCCTTAAACCTCAAACAACCAACCAACCAACCAACCATTTGACTGTGATTGCGGAATAGTCAGTGCCTCCAAAATGCTTCGTAAGTGAAGTTGAATTGCTGATCACTCTTCACAATTCTCTATTATCATAACATTTTCTGTGTGTTCGTTCCAATTTAAATTGTTCATAATTGTAATTCCTAGGAATTTAGTTGAATTTACGGCCTTTATATTTCACTGATTCATCGTGTAACCGAAGTTTAACGGATTCCTTTTACCACTCATGCGGATTACCTCACACTTTTCGTTACTTAGGGTCAACTGCTAATTTTCGAACCATACAGATTCCTTTTCTAAAAAGTTTTGCAGTTTGTTTTGATCTTCTGATAACTTTATTAGCCAATAAACGACTGTGTCATCTGCAAACAACCTAAGAGGGCTGATCAGATCGTCTCCCAAATCGTTTATGTAGAAAAGGGAACAGCAAAGGCCTATGATAGTACCTGGGGAACGCCAGAAACCACTTCCGTTTTACTCGATGACTCCCGTCAATTACTACGAACTGTGATCTCTGACAGGAAATCACAAATCCAATCACATACCTGAGACTATATTCCATAAGCATGCAAGTTCACTATAAACCACTTGTGTGGTACAGTGTCAAGTATTCGGGAAATCCAGAAATGCGGAATCGATCTGAAGTCCCTTGTCAATAGCACTCAACCCTTCATGTGAATAAACAGCTAGTTGTGTTTCATAGGAACGATGTTCTCTAAACCCATGTTGACTGTGTATCAATAGAACCGCTTTCTTCCTAATGTTCGAATACAATAAAAGTTCAAAAATCCTGCTGCATTCGACGTTAATAATTATGTAGTTAAGTGGATTACTCTTGCCTGTCTTGAATATTGGTGTGACCTGTGCAACTTTTCCGTCTTTGGGTACGGATCGTTCGTCGTACGAACGGTTGTATATGATTATCAAGTATGGAGCTAATGCATCAGCATACTCTGAAAGGAACCTAATTGGTATACAGTCTGGACCAGAAGACTTGCTTTTATTAAGTGATTAAAGTTGCTTCACTACTCACAGGATATTTACTTCTACGTTACTCATGTTTATTCGAATTCTGGAATATATACTTAGTCGTCTTTTGTGAAGGTATTTCGGAAGGCTGTTTTTAGTAACTCTGCTTTGGCAGCACAGTCTTAGATAGTATCTCCAGTGCTATCGCGCAGAGGCGGCATGGATTGTTCCTTGCCGCTAACTTAATTCACATATGACCAGAATCTCTTTGGATTTTCTGCCAGGTTTCGAAACTGTTTCGTTGGTGGAAATGGTTATTAGCATATCGCATTGAAGTCTGCGCTAAATTTCGAGCTTCTGTAAAAGATAGCCAGTCTCGGGAATTTGCGTCTGTTTAAATTAGATATGCTTGTTTCGTTCTCTGAAGCAGTGTTCTGACCCGTTTTGTGTACCAAGGAGGATTAGCTCCGTCGTCTAATTTATTTGGTATAAATCTCAATTGCTGCCGATACTATTTCTTCGAATTCAAGCCACATTTTGTCTACACTTACATATTAAATTGAAAGGAGTGGAGATTCTCTCGGGAAGGCGACAAGTGCATTTTTATCCACTTTTTTGAATAGGTATATATTCATTTATTTTTGGGGGTTACAATATTCAATCTCACTACGACAACCATGTGTTCACTAATCGCTGTATCGGTTTTGATGCTAGTTAACAACTCAGGATTATTTGTTGCTAAGAAGTAAAGTGTTACTATTCGCGTGGGCTCATGAACTGCTCGAAATAATTTTCAGAGAATGCGTTTAGCACAATTTCGGTTGATGTTTTATGCGTACCTCCGGAATTACACATGTATTTTCGCCAACATATCGAGGGTAAATTAGTCACCACCAACTATAATCATATGAGTCGGGTACGTGTTTGAAATCACTCAAGTTTTCTTTGAACCTTTGAGCAACCGTATCATCTCAATTGTTTGCGTCAGTATCTCAATTTATGATGCCGATAGATTTTAAAGGCATTCCTGTAGAAAAATCTCCGCACGGTACAATTTGGACGAGATCGTGTAAGGCGTTTCCCGGGATGCTTCTGAAGTGTGGGATGCTCTGTGAGTCCGCACTGCACCTGCCGGCAGCAAGCGGCCCTACTCGCATCCGGCAGAAGCGGGTCAGCGCAGGCCGTACAGTTACGTGAGCCCAGCTAGCCTGCCCGTCTAACGCGGTCACCGGACCACTCTGCCCTGTACCCGCATTCCGCCTCGCTCAGGTCGCGGTTCGCGAGATGCACCAGCTACGTAGGTCTGCAGTCGCATTCTCGTTCCAGCTACAATGGCCGACCGTGATGATTACCGCAGCTCAGAAAACTTCGGCACGCGTAGACGTACTTGTTCGGGAAAGCGACATAATAGCCACCGACGTGGGTAGTTCTTCCCTTGGGTGTCCTGTAACTGAAAGACTATCGGAAACATACAGCGTGAGCATAAGTCTTCCGCTGATTAGTCAAGATGGGTTATGTGAACGTTGAATGACTAATAAATAACACTGTGTGTGGCGGAACACTATCTTGGTGTAACACTACAGATGATTAGTGAAAAAGAACGGTCCAGTAACTGTTGCGCATTAGGTCACGCTAAACACTTTCGGACTCTAGTATCTGCTACATCACCATATATGGGTTCTCCGAAAGTCTGTCATTCCAGAATGTTCGTAGCAGTCTGGGCTATCACCGCCCGGAAAGACATGCAGGACCTGCATCTTGAATGTTTGGAAATGCAACTGGTTGTGTGAAATCCTGACCACAGTGCGCAGAGTTATGCCTGTTTCTCTGGAAACACGACACATCGATTTCCGCAGACTGCATTGAAATGCGTGCGCACGGTCTCAACAGCGTCGGACTCACTCAAGGTTTAGTTTCTTAACTAGTCACACCCTTAATTCTCTTCACATTTTCATGCCTTCCTTTGATACCCCTCACATTTCGCAGATCTCGACCGTAGGCACTTTCGAGCTAACGCAACTGTAATAGGCGACTGTGTTTATTGCGATGTCACCTTGCGTAGGTGCCAATGTGACAGTAAGACTCCTAAATTTCTGTTACAAGAGCCAAAAAGAGATCTTACACTAGCGATGCACAAGTAGAAGTGTGTGAAGTGTCCATAAAAAGCCTGAGTGAAGCTACCTTTTAAAACAACCCGCGTATATTGTGTGTCGCGGTACGTTAAAAAGTTCTTGGATGCAAGGCGCTGATGTTAGAGCTTGGAATTCCACGCTCCACTACATCCCGAAGCATTAAAGGAAAAAATTTACCATGTCAGACGTCTGCATCTATTTGGTGGTTTTTATGTCCTAGCGAACATGACGTGAATTTGTTTGAAAGGGCATATCGAGGATCTATCGAAAACGCTTTGGTGAGATTTATTGTTATACCGATTGTTAAAGACTTGTCATATTTCATGCGATGCGTATTGTAGTTTGCTGCTATGAAAGTATGTTTAGACACTGCACCATGATCAATGAAATCGCCGTCGTTTTTGGTGCATTTTTTATATTTGTCAAATAACGCCGGTTGTTACAGCCTTAAGACACTTGTATACCATTTAATTTGGTCGCCGCTGTCATGTTTAAATGTGTTTGCTGCAGTGTGTCACTTCACCCAACTTTCGTTGTTAACCAATTACTACGATGCCGTTGTGGAGGGAACGAAGTCTACGTATCAGGGCAAAAGTCTGTCTTAACTGTTGAAAAGTGGTTTCAGCTGTGCAAAATACGGTTTGGGTTTCTTCATGGGCACATCACGAGCGATCCATATTACCCGAAATCCGGTTCCAGGTGTAGGTTGCCAATTTTGCTTTGAGAGCCAACAAAAATTTGGCTTTCAGAATTTCACTTAATGGAGAGACAATTTTAAAAAAATCATGCACACACTAACAAGTATAAACTTATGTTAGAAGTTCGACAGTAAGAAATGCATACATGGGAATTGTTCTTTAAAGAATCAGAGGGTTTACTGGTGTAACCTAAACGTATTAAATGGTTAATAGACGGCTTCCGCCAACTGAAAATAGTTTTGATTCAGAGAGCGTTGGAGACAGTCCAAAATTTTATTACAAGTGATAGATTATGAAGCACTGTTGCAGTGACGCAGAGGACACACACTTCACGCAAGGTCGTCGCTTACAGTTGCATGGAGCATAATCAGAAGATTGGTCAAACGATGCTCTTTCGTTCGCAATGAACTGAATACGCAGTATACTATGCAGTTTTTCACGTAGCGGTAAAGGAGTGGGTGCGGGGAAGCACGGGATGCCTCTGTTGGGCCACTTGCCCCTGTGGCAGTCTCGGATTCTTTGTGACAGACTGCCGACAGTGACAGCGTAGCCGCTGCCGCCGCCCGGCAGATGCAGAAGCGAGTCCATCCGGAAGGTTGCGCGTCACGGGACGAACCCGCAAAAACGAGGCCGCCCGCGGCCGTGACGGAAAGCTGCGCGCCGCGCTTCCTGTGTCTGTGTGTCGCACGTTTCACCGGTACCGGTTCCAGAGACCACAAGAGGCTAAGCCGTAAAACATTCCGTGCTGAAGGGCCAATACTCACATCGTAGGGCGGCACTTAGGACTATATACCTGATCTTACTAATATTGGTATGTTGAGCCCCAAAAGCCTAGCTACAGTAAAGGCGCATTAAGTTGCCACAGAGCCCCCTCCCCTCCTCTGGCAACCACTTTATAAGATAGCACTTTTCGGACCACTTCCTGTCGACAGTTGTCAGATTGCTGTCACCTCTCAGCGACCCCAAACTTGACTCTGTAATTGCGTGAAGTGTTGGTGTTTCGTTGTCTGTGTGAGGGGATGAATGACCAATAATAGGAACTGCACCTGTACTTAAATGCATTAGTCAACTGTCACACTCCGTATCAATTTCATTTTTTGAAACTACAGAACACAAAGCAGGAATTATGCATCACAGCAGACGTTGGAACAATTCACGTTTATAACTAAGTGGTAGAGAAAATGAAAGTGTACACTAATATTATGCCCTATTAGAGTAAATTTTCATTTTTTAATTTTGGTACAATGTTAAACCGTCATTCAGGTTAACTTTAGTGTTACAAAATGTAGCATTTTTTCTGCATTTAATGATACGAGCAACTTAAGACTTACCAAAAGGAATTTTCGCAAATTGGGCAATGTTGTCATAAATTTCTTGACGAAGTGACGCATCGTAGTATTGCCTGATGCTAGTTTTCCTTTTTCCTGGAAAATATGTTGTCCATCGCATACTAAGTCTCCGCTTTCTGTGGAACATATTCGTCACCACCAACCCAGTTTGTTTGTTTTTTGTTGCTAGGTTTCAGCGGTATAATGAATCTAGGTCGCATCAGTGGTGATAACAGAATGTGAAACGTCGTTCAAACATCAAACTACTCGAAGAACAGCGTGTTGGTGTTGTCTGGTTAGCAATACCAGCACCCATCGGGCAGACGTTTTTTTCGTCGTCAGCTGATAGTATGAAATATTACGTGGCGTTCCCCGCGATTTACCCTTCGCCTTCACTAGTTGGCGCATTTTCGTTCGACGATCACCGAGAATCATTTCGTGAACGCTTTCCAAAGATTCCTGCCGAGCGTAATGGGATATTCTCATCAAAGATTGTTTCAAAGCACCTTCAGTGCTGTTAATATGTAACTGTTTCATTGATGGTTTACAATAAACAGCTTCCAATTTCACTGAATTTGGGAAGGAAAATGTCTTCAGCGTCTGCCAAGATGAAAATAGATCACTGAAAGACGTTGCGCGTTCTGTCTCGGCGAAAATGACATATCGTGTCTTACTGAATGGTGTCCGATCCAAATTAACAGGGCTCTCTCAAAATTAACCGAACTGACGTAGAGACAGCGGTTACTGCTTTCAAACAAGTAACTGGTAGAAAATACCAACTTTATAAAGGTTAAGTTTGAAGTTCGTCGATGCTACGTTGTTTAATGTTAGTTCGGCAGCCACAAATAGTGAACCTTCTCAGCGACGTCGTAAACAAGAATCAAACGGATCATATGTACAACACTTCCAAATGAAATGTTTCATTCCAACTAATACTAAAACTGAGCTAGATTCTACTCTGGAGAGTCTGCTCATTCGTTTACAGCAGTAAAATATTGAGTTTAAGCGAGGGCATACGAGGTGCCAAGACGAATATCGCAGTGATAGACCAAACGAGATGACCACGCCGGAAACTGTTAAGAAAATCCACAGAATGATAATGGACGAACGTAGACTCCCCGAGCTAGCAGACATCGTAAATATTTAAAATGCGCTGTACATCGCGTACCGACTGAAAATTTGGACATGCGAAAGCGGTGTCGAAGAAAGGTCCGGTGTTTACTCGCAGTGGAACAAACAGCGTCGTGAGATGTTTCGGTCGAGTGTTTGGCGACGTTTCGCCGCAATAGCTTATGCGTAGACTCATAACCGTGGATGAAATATGGGTTCATTTCGCACCTGAGACGAAAAAAGTCAACACAGCGTACTGAAAGGGGAGAATCAGGCTCAAAAGAAGGCGAAGATAGAGCCATCAGCAGGCAAGGTCATGGTGGCACTTTCCTGGATACGTTTGCAAGGAATTCCATTGATTGTCCAGAAAGGGAAAGCAGTCAATGGCGAGCGCTATGCGAATTTATGGTAGCGTTTGAGTGAAATAAACTAAAGCGGGTGCATTTAGCGAGTTTTTTCATGAGAACGATGCAAAAGTTCACACATCCATTATTGCCATGGTTAAAATCGATGAGTTAGTTTGAATTGCTTAATATTTAGCATCACCCTGATTGGTTTTAGTTTTCAGACTAGAAGAAATATCTTGGTGGTAAGATTTGCCAAAAATAGAGATGGAGTCTGCCGTTGATGGATATGTTGCGGAGCTCCACGGTTCTCCCTATAACACGGTATCAAAGCTATTGAACATAACTGAAAGTGTGTAGAATTTAAGGAAAACTGTCTAAAATTAAAGATGTCTTTTCCCCACCGTATTTCTCTTGTATTAGGCCGGGTACTTTCGGGATAGCCCTCATGGTCTGTGAAAGTGACACACTTTTACTGTCTCTTAACAAATGACGACAGATGGTTAAATGAACTTGGGTTAGCAACGTGATTTGACGTTAAATGTGCACTCGTAACTGCAAGAGAGATTCAGCAGTTGTTACCTGGCACATTCGTAGTAGTCCGTAAATAGTTCTGTAGAGAGACAACTTAGAGCGCAGACGATTCTCGACGATGAAACCGTAAAGGCAACTACCCGGAAACAGCTTGAAGGATAAAAAGAGACTGAAACTGGAAAGTGTATGTGATAGCTGCACAGGGGTAAGATCTGCCTATGCAGAATAAATTGACGCGGAGGTGGACTGGTTCTTTAACGTCAGAACTTATACATGCTCGGCTGCCAGCTGTGCGTAAAATTACCTTCACACATCCACATGGCCGCTATTAATCGTACAGAGGTTTTTCATTGAACAGAATTGTACCTTTCCATTCTTAACCTTTCCCTTATTATACGGTAAAACATGACAGCTACCCTGGCCTTCATTAATCCTCGTTGCTCTGCAGTAGCCCTAGTGATGAAGATAGAGATCGTAGTTTGTTAGAGGCTATCTTCCGATGTAGATCGCTCCGGGTTTTCAGTTAATCACATAAGGTATCGAGTGTTGGTATGCATCGCTCACGTTTCTTTGTGCCTACGCTATTATTGAATTGCAGTCTAATGCCTGATAGCAAAGCCAGGACTTAACAGTAACAGTGCGTACGTGATCTAGTGATTAGCTTCCCTGGGTCGGTAGCCACTGAAGTCTCGGATCAGATTCCCTTTTACCACTTCGTATTTCATCATGGTGATGTAATGTCTAATACGGGGTCCATTTAGCCTCGACACGAAATGAGTTATTCGACAAAATAAGCAGCGATATTAGCACAAATTTACCTAAGTGACGTAACTCTGAAGTATTAAACAAAGTATACAGATTTTACGGGTGAATGTTGCACGGAGCGAAGATGGCGCCTTTCGTGTTGTCAAAGCCTGCAGTGCTCCTTAACAGAAGGTAAGATACCGTTCCTTAGAAACGGATAGTTTGGTAGCTAGTTCTTGTAATAGTATTCAATTAAACAGGGTGACCCCGCAGGAATTGTCATTATTCAGGGATATGACAGCAACAATCATTCGAAGCAAAAATGTCTTGTAAACGTGGGCTCAAAAATGCATTTCTTAAGAACTATGAGTAGCTGTTTATCTTAGCAACTGTGAACCACATCTTTTTCACAGAACAAGTGCTCGTAGCTCTTCAGGTATGCATTTTAAAGTCCATATTTACTAGACAATTTTTTCTTGTTTTGGTCCACACTACCTCCGAAAATATGGAAAGTAAAAAACTTACAGTAGAACAGATTCCTTCGCAGTGTAGTAGTAGTAGTAGTAGTAACAGCGTTGATAGTTCTTAATTTATGTTCACTAGACTTTTGCTTCAGAAATCGTTGGCGTCATATCCCCGAATATTGACCATTTCTTCTGGAACAAATTGTATCCAGGAAGACTGCTGGATGAAGTAGGTCGCGCGGCATGTTCCTTTGCTGCCAGTTCATACATTTTTTAACCAGACAGCAGCTATAGTTTTATATACTATCCTTGGTGACACAGTCTGACAGTTGAGACAAAAGAAAAGCTCTTGATTACGGGGCTAGAGAAGAATGCTGAAAGCTAGACGGTTAGATCAATAGTTATTGAGGTACTGAATAGAATTGTGGAGGAAAAAAATGTGGCACAACTTGACTAGGAGGAGGAAACGGTTGTAAGAATCATTCAGACATTAAGGAATAGTAAATTTAGTACTTGGAGGGAAAGTGCGTGTGCGGAGCTTAGAGAGAGACTGAAATAAATAAAACAGTAAGCGGGTTCAAATGAAGGTACATTGCAGTACGTAATCAGAGATAGAGGCATGCACAAGATACTGACGTGGAGACTGGGTCATACCATCTTCAGATTGAAAACCACAACGGCTAAATTTAGAGAATCAAAAAATTCTGCGGCAGTGATACATTAGCACACCCTCGAGGTCTCTCGCATTACATAAACGTATTGCTCTGTGACATCGGCGTCGGAGAGTTCTCTTGTAAATGCTTCAAGCAGCTTTGGAATGTTTATCGCTAGGTTACTTCATTAATTTTGTTATGTAGCGACTTAAAAGGCTGTTTCAGTGCAGGTCGACTTTTCCTTTATAAAACGAGCTGTAGGTGTCAGTTGCTGCTTAACTGCGTAAGTATTACAAATTCGAGTCTGGGAGATGGATATTACCCTCGTCGTAAAAGATTCTAAAAACGTTAGCTAACTTCGTAATCAGCTGTTTGTGGGAGTTCTTGATGACTGCTGATGAAGCAGTGGAAATCTTGAAGACCGCCCTGTTACAAAATTGGTCGTCTTGCGGACGCTGGTCTGTCCGCCGGACGGTGCTGTGGCATTTAATGACGTTTGCCGGGTGCCTGTCGGACAGCGGGAGCGATAAGTATTTCCCAAGGCCCATTGTTAGCTCTCCGCTCTATCGTGTGGCAATGCGTCAGACAGAATGCGGCCGGTTCCCGCCGTTAGGTAACTGCCGGGAGCTGCACGTGCTGTCGCCGGGCAAAAGACGCGGAATCCTTGGAAAACGCCGCCCCGAAAGGCGGGCTATCGATCAGTATCTGGCACAATGGGCGAGCTGTCACGTAACGGGCAAATGTCGCGCGGGAGCCGATCCTCCCGAAAGCCCTTCGCTCGCAGCCTCTCGCAGTTTCTCAGGCCTCTGCGAACGTGTTTCCGCATTTCCGTTGAGGCCCAACTAAGGCAGTAAAACCCTGGTACTTTTTACAGACATTTCATGGAGCTACGAAAATTAAAGAATGGATAGATCTAATTGGAGTCTACACACACACACACACACACACACACACACACACACACACACACACACACACACACACACACACCGCTACACAGCGTTTAGTGGCGGCGCTTAACTGGTTGCCCATGGTTAACCCCAACTGACGAATGCCATTTTCTGGCTGCCATCGTACCTCCACCAATTAGAAGGGAATCGCTAAGAGCCGAACTCTACACTTCCGCACGGCACTCGCGCGATGCATCGCATACGACCAGCTGCTCCCCACGGCCGAAGTACAGTCAGTTATGTTGGATCTTCTGCACACTGGGCAACAAGCCTCTTCCTGACTGCAGAGATGGAAAAAACGCAACACCACTGGATCCCCGACAACCAGAAGAGCTTGCAGTTCGATGCAAGGAGAGGTGGATCACGTTGTGAACTGAGAACCAAATTCGGACTAAAGATGCTAAATGCAATGTAACACTGCAACTGGAGTTCCCTTGTCGTTCCAGATCTGTTTCTTGGCTAAAACTGTATGTTGCTAAATGTCATTTATTACTTTGTAGTTAAGTATGACCTGTTTTTTGTGTGCATGTGAGAAAATGACACTCAAAGTAGTAGATGAATTTTGCTATTTGGGGAGCAAAATAACTGATGGTCGAAGTAGAGAGGATATAAAATATAGACTGGCAATGGCAAGGAAAGCGCTTCTGAACAGAAATTTAACATCGGGTACAGATTTGTCAGGAAGTCTTTTCTGAAAGTATTTGTATGGAGTGTACACATGGAAGTGAAACATGAACGATAAATAGTTTCGACAAGAAGAGAAGAGAATCTTTCGAAATGTGGTGCTACAGAAGAATGCTAGAGACAAATGGGTAGATCACATAACTAATGAGTAATTCAATAGAATTTGGGAGAAGAGAGATTTGTGGCACAACTTGACTAGAAGGGATCGGTTGCCAGGACATGTTCTGAACCATCAAGGGATCGCCAATTTAGTATTGGGGGGGCAGCGTGGAGGGTAAAAATCGTAGAGGGAGACAGAGATGAATACACTAAAGATTCAGAAGGATGTAGGTTGCAGTAGTTCCTCGGAGATAAAGCAGCTTGCACAGGATACAGTAGGATGGAGAGCTCCACCAAACCAGTCTCAGGACTGAAGACCGCAACAAGAAGTGTTAACCGGCGAAAAGAAAATTTCAACTAGTGCCATTTAGTGCATAAAGTGACACAGTTTGGTTTGTTTCATTCTAGGACTCCATCCTTTAAATAAAACACCAGAAGTCTCCTGTTAACTTCCAAATCAGCACAATATTTTTTAATAGAGGCTTAGGTACAGAATTTTGATTTTTGGTATAACTGTAAAAACGGCGAGTACATCGACCATCAAAAACTTGTCGACAAAATAAGATAGCATGTTCAGAGCTTCAAGGGGCCCATAGGATATGTAACGGACATGTTGGCGACCATATGGTTGTGTGTGTGTGTGTCTGTCTTTGTGTGTGTGTGTGTGTGTGTGTGTGTGTGTGTGTGTGTGTCTAACCAGAAATCTGTACACAAGAGGTTCGTAGGACTGCTGATGGACTGTACACGTGCCAAAAGTGATAACAGCTCAGAATTCGCAGCAACTTGCCCTTTCTATTTTGTAAGAGGGAGACTTATTATTTATTACGTGATCGGCGCAGGTTAAGAAATATAAAAAGAGTGCATGTAGCTAGGCCAGGGCATACCGTCGGCTAGGCCGGACGCTTGATGACTTTCTAGTTTATGCTGCCTCGGCGAATTGTGTCGATTGGAATGGAATAACACACCTAGTCCCCGAGCGGAGAAAATCTCCGATCCGTCCGGAAATCGAACCCGGCATTCGACCTTGCGGACACCACAGCTGTGGAGTTGAATTAGGAAACGTAAGTCATACGCAGCTGTAGCCAGAATTTAATTCAAATTAGGTCAACTAACACAAATTGAGGTCAAAGAAAAGGGGTAGTTATCTCATGTGTAGTAAGACTGTTTTTTTACGTGACTACGAACAGCGCGTTTATTGGCAACAGAAATAACGGCGGGAAAAATAGATATCGTTGTGGTGTACTTAATAACATCAGCTGATACATCGGATATGTAACTGACATCTTGGCATCGTCAGTAGGCTGTAGGCTAAAAGAAATTGTTCCTCGTGTAGCAAATTTTAGTCATTAACATACCTAATGAAAAGTAATAGCTTGCAGTGATCAGAGAGGTTAAAAGTCGGATATATTTACTCCAGTTTCATTGGAAGCCTGTTTGAAGGCTGCTGTTTCACAATCTTCAACCATAAAACTGTGGACTGCATGCATAGAAATAAAGATGGGTGACGGCTTGCTTCACACAGCCGTGCGGTAATCGATTTAAGTCGACGGCGCAGTGATCGTAGAGAGGGAGAAAACATACGCAGTGCTTTTACTACATTGAATATTTAGTTGTGTAAAGTAGTCCCCACATGTTAGGTTAAGTTCCACGCTGTATTTCTAAACACAATACGGATCATCTTTAAGATTGATGAGATATTTCCAACTAGGGTTTCCGTATAGAAGGCAGTGTAGCTCATACATTATGTCGTAACTATTTTAGCCTAAACCACTGGTTGATGTAAACGTAAATAATCATTCTGCTGATACAGTTGAAAGTGCTGGAATAATTGTAAGGATCCAAACTGTGTTACCCAAATACGTGACCAGATGGCACTAGATCCGTCATGTCGATTTGGAGTAAAATGGGTGCTATTGCAAACATGTTGTGATCAGCATACTGTGACCCTGCATGTGGAAATAGGTATCCATTACACGAAGTAAAATTTCTTAATTGATGCTAGAAATAAAATGTGATACTTCGGCTGCATTACGTTTTATGAGCACGTATTCTATCATTTTCGATAACGCAGTTATCAGAGTGCTGATGCTATTTGAATCCAGTTATCTGCAGGATCAAACAGATAACTGAAACTGTATACCATTTGAATTTAATTTTCAAAATAGCTGCATGCTAGAACTTGCTTTCTGTTGAACAATGTGCGTGTGTGCGGGATGGTCCTTCATTTGTGGAAGATGGGAGTAAGAAAATTGATTGTCGGGAGGAAGCTGATCTGTGACACAATGGTTCGGTTGATGTTGCAATCACGAATCTGGTTTGCTCAAGTTCCGGTTTGTTGAGCTTCGGTATAGTTTCTAATGGCACTGCGTAACTGATTAGAAGTTGTGATCTGCTAAAAATTTCTCGTGGAACATAGCCTTAGGGGGAGATGTTTATAAAAAAAGAATCAAAGGATTGTTAGCTTAACTATCTTCAACAGTTGCTTATTTTAATAAATTGCGGGAAATGGAATTGTTGAAGCAAGCCAGTGGGTTGTTAATTAAATTTTGTCGTGTGCAAGACTACCTTGTTGTACCTGGGACGATGACATTACTTTCACATGCGTTTTCGTGCCATAGAAGAGTTGTTCATCGCTACCCCGCCTGAAATGTTACAGAATAATCTTTATTGCAATAAATTCATCCGAAACTCCCGCAGAAAATTGGATGACGTAACCATGTTGCAATTCACATATTATACTAATATTTCCCGACGTGAAGAAGACATGCACATACGATACTGTTACCGCTGTGAGGATTAAAATTTTGTTTTTAATATGAAGAGGTAGGTATGTAATTAAAATACCTTGCTGTGCATTTTTCTGGTTAAACAAAGGGCTGTGTTGTAATCACATAGCGTTCTGAGAGGGCTAAAATCGGCTCTAGATATTGGAAGAAATGCATTGATTTTTGTAGTTTTCAACGTATATTTTCGTGATTAGTTTATCGTTCTCTAAGAGTTGTACTAACGGTGCAAAATGTTTTTAAATTTTTGTTTGTTTCACTGTTTCTGCTTAAACATTGCCTCATGTGATAAAACATGGCGAAGGAATGCCGGAGACATTATTTGAACTATGTTATTGGGTCATATATATATTTTTCGAAATATAGCTTCATTGTGTGTCCTAAATGTGTTGGCCTGCGTAGTGGAAGTAAGAAACGAATTATATTGAAGTTAGATGAATACAACGAAAATCTTTCTCTCGGCCGAGAAGACCAGGAACATGAATTAGATATTAGTAAAAGATTTTGTATCAATAAGCATAAAATACTGTAGCCTAGAAAATATCAATTCCCCAGTTTGCATAAGAGATTCTCTGCAGATGCTACAGAAAGCATTTTCTCTTCTGTGTTAGCATTGATTTCCAGTCGGGCTATGCTGATACTTGAGGCTAGTGTCCGCATTGTCTCCGCTCCGCCATGTGGACTCCGAAAGGGCCACGGCTGTGAAGTCATTGCTTGTACGATGAACAGTTTGAGAATTTGAGTGGGGAGGCTGCATTCCTGCCTTAAGCACCTGTTTTGCTCGGAGCACTCCTCTTGATTTTCCATTATTGCTTCCTCTAGATTCTGGTAGCTACTGTCAGCGGTTTTTCTCTTATAGTGTAAATGTATTCTTTAGATTATTTCAAACATTTTCTAGATCGACAGATTGTAAAACGGTTTTGACTCTTCCGTATGAGGTAACTTCAGGACGGTACGTGCTTTTACAGAACCCAAACGTCGTAGAAGTAAATAAGTAACCAGAGGATGGCAGCGTGGTACCGAAAAGACTAGCACTAATTACAATCAGTTCATTCGCACGGAGACAACACACTTACACTGTAATTTATGGTACGTGCCGGATATGTAAGTCTACACTGGAGAACATTACTTAATTGCAGACTGAAAATGGACACCCTGAAGGACAATGTCACATTGCACGGAAAAAGGAAAAGCAAGATTCGCATTACAAATAATTTTGTTCGAAGGAATGCAGATTGATAAGTTTACATCATTTGTAACGTCTTACAGAAAAATGTTGCTACAGCTTAAGAAGTTCAGAATTTAAAAAATATAGATGACAGTTTTGGTAAAGATGTAAATGCCTTGCTTAGCTTTAAAGTAATCAGTGAAAGTGCACAGTAGCACCTCAAGAGCAGTGACGAAGAATACGGTAGTAAAAGGCAGAACGCGAAATAAAACTCGAGGTATTTCACTTCAACAACAACGACCACGGCTAATGTTTATTTTTAGCACTTACTGTGTCGATAAACAGAAGAGGAATATTCCCTAGTATGGGAAGATCATGCAGTTAGATCTCCAAAATAACACTATTTTATTTCGTTACGCTACACAATACGCAGTTAAATTGAAATGATTTATTTCTATCGCGTTGTGGTTCTTTGAATAACCAACGGTACTTTTGATCCACATGGCTTTCTTTGAATTACAAGGATCATTTTCGCGTGTGCGAATATGACTGAACTTTGGGTGCACTATATATATATATATATATATATATATATATCTCGACAAGTGGAAATTACTCGAATGGCAGAGGTGGTCAAGGCTTGCGTCTAGCGTTAAGTCCGGTTTAGAGTCCCGGTATAGCACAAATTTTCGTAGTCACCAGTGCATAATGCAGCCAGTAAGCCGTAGTTGAAATCCGAATATGATTCTCGCGTTTCATGGGCTGTCGATCGCTGCAATTGCAAAGCACATAAGAAAAACGTGAGCACTGCAGTGTAGTACTCCTTGAACTGTTACCTCAGTATTAGTCTTCCTACATATCTACCCTGCAATCCACATTCCGTTGTGTGGCGCAGGGTACTTTGTGCACCGTTGTCAATTGCCAGTTCTCTGTTCGACGCCAATGCTAATGTTTCTATTCTTGCGTTTCCTTTACATCGTAAAGCACCGTAAACAAGATAAGCGTCGAAGATCAATAAATGCAGTAAACCGTACTATTGATTGTCCCTTACAGGAAACAGAGCTAGGAACAGCTTATAAGTATTTCCGTGGCGGTCGGGCATGCTTGGAACATTCAGCGTTCCCCATGACACGAACAATAGAAATTAAACATTGCAGCTATAATCAGACTAAAATTACTCGATAGTTGACGTTTGTCACTTGCTGCTACAGTGTTGCTAACCCGCTGCCGGCTACAACTGGGTTATAGGCGAGACACAAATGAAGCGGGTCACTTCACAAAGGCTGTTGTTAATGTGTAACGGGAAGCAACGTTGAAAGTGGCCACCACGAGGTATGACGGAAATGGGAGAGGGTTTGTCGACAGCTGATTTTAAGTGACAAGTGACTGAACAGCAGCAGACGGATGGTTTTGGAACCCCCAGTTCAGACTCATGACATGACAAAACCTAACCAGAACCACGTGATGTGCAATGTGGCCGATAAAACGGCGATCAACAGTGTGCGGCAACTCTTACTGGCTATTATAGATTATAGGCAACACAAGCAGATTCAAAACGAGAAAAAGAATAATAGGACGAAAAATAGGAGCAAATAGTGAGTACGACGATGAAAATGACACGGCAAAGTATACAAATAAAAATTAAATTTAAACAAATCAATCGAACAAAATGACAGAATTTTGATTAGATTTAGAACAAATACTTTTGTATTTGATGAAATTCGAACCTTCTACATACAAAGGTTTATACGCTAACCATTACGCTATGCCATGTAGTGCAAGAAGTATTTGTAATTCTTGTGTCCCAGTCGCAACGTTTGACATCCTTCAAAAATTCAGCTTCATGCAACGTTGTGCGAACCTTACCTATTGTACGCCGATCTCTGTGATAACTGCGTAAGTAATGCTGAATAACGCCTCGTATGAAGGGATACAGCAGTAGAAAAGGGCCTGACCCTGCATTAGAGATCTAAACATGTCAAGAACTAAAGCCGGACGAAAAACTGGAAGTGAACTAATTATCAGCTTGGTAACGGCGAACGGTTCGGGCGTGACGTTCACCATTCTGAAGGAAGCCAGCTACAAAGCGTGAATGTCAACGATCAAGTAGTTTTAATCGGACTGCCGGTAAGGTGTTTAAGTACAAGGAAGCTTCTCCAGAAATTCCCATTCTAGCTTACACTGAAGAACCAAAGAAAGTGGTACACCTGCCTAATATCGTGCACAGCCCCCGCGGGCACCCACAACTGCTGCAACACGAGGTGGCATGGACTGTGGAAGGAATTGATACTATGAATTCTGCAGCGCTGTCTATAAATCCGTAAGAGCACGAGGTAGTGGAGATATCTTCCGAACAGCACGTTGCAAGGCATCCCAGATACGCTCAATTATGTTAGTGTCTGGAGAGTTTGGTGGCCAGCGGAACTGTTTAAACTCGGAAGAATGTTCCTGGAGCCGCTTTGTAACAATTCTGGACGTGTGGTGTGTCGCATTGTCATGCTAGAATTTCCCAAGCCCGTCGAAATGCACAATGCACAATGGACATAAATGGATGCCGGTGATAGGACAGGATGCTTACGTACGTATCACCTGTCAGTCTTATCTAGACGTATCAGGAGTTCTACATCCCTCAAACTGCACACGCGCCACACCGTCATAGGGCCTTCACCAGCTTAAACAGACCCCTGCTGACATGCAATATCCATGGATTCATGAGGTCGTCTCCATCCACGTACACGTCCATCCGTTCGACGCAACCTGGAACGAGACTCGTCCGACCAGACATGTTTCCAGTCATCAACAGTCCGATGTCGATGTCGACGGGTCCAGACGAGGCATAAAGCCGCCTCGTGCAGTCATCAAGGGTACCTGAGTGGGCCTTGCGCTCCAAAAGCCGACATCGATGATGTTCACACGCTGACACCTGTCGATGTGCCAGCATCGAAATCTGCAGCACTTCAGTCGATTCTCTTCAGTCGTTGTTGGTCCCTTACTTACAGGATCTTTTTCCTGCCGCAGCGATGTCGGAGATTTGGCGTTTTACCTGATTACTGATGTTCTCGGCATATTCGTGAAATGGTCGTACGGGAGAATCCCCCTCCTCCCCGCTACCTCGGAGATGCTGTGTCCCATCGCTCGTCCGCAGACTAAACCACGTTCAAACTCACTTGAATCTTGATAACCTGCCATTGTAGCAGCAGTAACCGATGTAACAACTGCGCCACACACTTGTCTTACATAGGCGTTGCCGACCGCAACTTCGTATTTTGCCTGTTTACGTGTCTCTGTATTTGAATCCGCTTGCCTATACCAGTTTCTTTGGCGCCTCAGAGTATTAGTAATGGTATATTCGGCGTTTTACAGGGGAAAAAATCACAAATATCCTGTTTCGGCACTTAAAGCGTTTCGCATGTTGTTGGCGAGTACTACATTGTACCGTGTAAAAATATAGATTGTGAAATATACAGTAGTTCGGTTTCGAGGTGGCGGGTGGTGTAACGGCGTGGTAGGCAGATGCGGTGTCATCTGCGAGCAGACACCAGCCTCCGGAACAGAGCAGGGCATTCTCTGCCGCTGCCGGCGTCCGGCGTGAAGTGGCAGCAAAGTGTAGTCCAATCGCGAGAGTAATAAGTTGATTAAAACAGTCCCTTTAAAATATCACGATAGGTCACACTGCACGGTTTGGAGCTACTTTTCTCCAATCAGTGCCCCCAACTTAACGCCTGAACCATTCCCAGTTGCCGAAGTGCCACAACAATTGGTCACTTACCTTTACTTCTTTGTTCGGCTTTCACTACAGATGTGTTCAGGCCCCACCACAAACGATTCCCCTCCACCCCCCTCCCGCACTCGCGCGCACACTATATGAAATTCAAAAGTTCCATATACACGAACCAAACACTGCTGGATATACAGTTACTATAATCAGAGATCGGCTTACATTAGATAAGCTTCACACGATGCTGCGTGAAGCCGATTTTGTTGAGACCGTCATTTACGCGTTGCGACTGGGTCAACACTCATACGTACTAATCCAAGATTGTGTCGTAGTGCAATGGGCAGCGTATCAATCTGACGTGTAGATTATAGGGTCTACTTTCGTAAATTCTAGCGAATGTTATTTCTAAATCAAATGAAGAGATTACTATTTTTATTCAGTGAATAGATGTAAATGGATTATTTGTTTCTTGTTCTTTGGCGCGTCATTATCACAAACGTATTTGCTTTCTTGTTTGGAATTTCCTTCCTATCACTGTGGTTTCTTTTCGTCTGGAACCTGCCATGTCGCCTATAATCTGAAACACAGTGGGAACGAGGATTGCTCATCGGTTGGTAACGTGGCATCTCGTGCAAACGAGTGTGACGATAGTCTCAGATAACGAATGACAGCGAGAAATTAGTTTGCTTTCAGCTCTGGAATTTTTTCTGTATTTTGTTCGCTGGTAGATGGCCTTAAACGCCTTCAACAAAGCAGTCGTGATTTTAGTTCTGCCGCAGATTGGGGACAACTGCTTTCTCGGAATTTGCACATAACGAGGTTGTTGTGGTTAGATTAGGACAAGAGTTCGAATTCTGGGCTAGAAAACGCGTCCTCTGTCGCTGTTAAATCATTGGCCACATAAAATCAGCTGCCGACGGAGCCTCTCGCATTTCCGACATACCTCGCGGCGGCCACTTCAAACATTGTACCGCGGTACACACACACACACACACACACACACACACACACACACACACACACAGCATTTGCGAAGTGACGTGCCGTATTTGTCACCTATAACCAGTGGCAGGGCAGTTCATGTGGCAACACTAGCTGCAAGTGACAGACGTCAGCCATCAAGTAATTTTAATCAGATTATAATAGTTTGCCATTCAAAGCTGCTGCAGCTGAAGCGTCTCACCTGTCATCACAAAACTACTTCTGAGATGACATAATGAAAAACGGAGAATGTGTTCATCAACCATCTTCTCCTCTTTTCCGGGCCATCAGCCTTCAGAATAGTTTGATGAGGGCCGCCACCATTTCTTTTAATGCCTCGGAATATCTACAGTCACAGTAATAAATTCCTAGTTACATACAAAATATCAAATTAGTAAGTCGTTCTTGCAAAATACACGAATTATTTACAGAATGCGAAAAATGCCAGAAGCCAGCCTCAGATCAGTTAGGGTCCCAGAGAAATGTAGAGACTGGCGAGACAGTACTGATCCTATTGATGTTAGAAGATAAATTGAAGAAAGGAAAATCTGCATTTATAGCATTTTTAGATTCAGAGAGAGCTTTTGACAATGTTTACTGCAGTACTCTGAGAAGTTTACTATCAGGGATTTTTTAAAAGGAGGGAAAGGTTATTCGAAACTTGGGCAGAAACTGGACTGTATTATGAAAGTTGATATAAAAAGGAAGCAGTGGTTGAGAAGGAATGAAACAAGATTGTAGTTATTCCCGCCGTTAGTGTATTTGTACATTGTGCGAGCACTAAGGGAAAAATTCTGAGAAGGAATTGGTCAGGAATAATACACACTGAGGTTTCGCGATGACATAATTCTGAGAGACAAGGGACGTGAAAGAGCTGCTGAACAGAACGCAGTTCTAATATAACGATACAGAATGGACTGTCTTAGAGGCTTTAAGATGAGTATTATCAGAAGTAAAACAAGGGTAATGGAATGTAGTCTAGATCAGTGATCTGAAAAACATAATTAGGAAATGCGACGATAACAATTTTATTTGGGCATCAAATTGGAATATAAATTACGCAGTCTTTTCTGTAGGTATTTGCTGGAACCTAACCTTGTATGTACGTGAAAGTAGCTAAATATGAGCAGCGTTTGTAAAGCGACAAACGTAAATAGGTACGGACAGTTCATTGACACGAATTTGGTGGGAAGATGCGCAGCATTCCACTTACAAATCTCTTCGTCGAGTTAGCTATCGCCAGGTGCAAACTAATTCCATGCAACGGTACGGAGCGGAGCAGTGTGTTAATAGGGTAACGTAGATATAAAGACCTTGGTGTCCAAGTTAGCTAGCTTGCATTTACCAGTGGGACATAAAAACATATCAGTAACATGCAGCAAATTCACACTGGGTGTCTGATAACCTGACGTGAGACACAAACATCCCAGTGGCGGCGAAAGGGTTAGACAACCAAGGAAGGTAGTCTTTCGTAAGCATTAAAAAGCCCTTTTACCGAGTGTGATGAATTTGAATGTAATTGAAATGAGTAGTTCTTCGTTTAGTGTTTTCGCTCTTTGCTACACATTACAAATTTCGCAAAATTCACGAGACCTTATTCAGCTGTCAAATAAGTGCAATTTGTACAGGAATTAACTTAGTCATTTATTCTGTGTAGCTATGTGCTCTGATCGAAACGTATTACTGTTGATAAACCATATATTGCCTCAGACCCGCCGTAAGGAAGAGAGATAAGAGTTCGGCCGTCGATTTCGCTGCATGCGGTCGATAATAGTTTCAGTGCAGAAAATTGAAGTGGGTGCAAGTTGCTGAGGTGCATTCGTTGTCGTACACAGAGGTGGCTCTGCATCCAGTGCAGAAAAGATATCCTGTACTGGATAGCTCGTAGCTTTTCGCTTCTTCTCTCGTAATTGCTCTTCAGAAACAAGCATTGGCTTCTCGGTTCTCCTCCAGTGTCACAGCAAGCACACGAAGGGAGGCAAGAGTCAGATTTTGAGCATTACGGGACATCTGATTCATCTATTGGTGCGTAACTGTCAGTTTTCGTTCTACAGTAGTAGGATACAAATGTGCGGAACATATAAAGCAACACAGGGAAGAACAGGATAAAGCAACACAGGGAAGAACAGGTTTTTGTAAGGAATAAAAAGGGAAGCCTTTTTAGCGCCCAGGTGGATATGGGGGGAGGGAGGAAGTATGCTGCAGCCGTGGTGTGGTGTGCTACCTGCAGGCCTAAAGTCAGGTAGCAAGTCTCTTCTTCACGTCACAGGGCAGTGCACAGTTTTTCTCTTCCCTTGTATTGCCTCCCTTGGGCCGGCGTTCTCCCACGCCCGCTTTCTATGGCAGCGCGGCTTTCTCTGCAGGTAAACAGGCGCTCTGCCCTGCTCTGGCTCGCCCCGGCACACACTGCACTCCTGGGATCCCCGGGGCTCGGCGCCTTTCCTGCAGCCCCTGCACGCAGCAACGGGTTCCTGCCCGCAACCCGCCACCAACGGTCCCACCTCACAACCCTTGCCTGGCTGGGGCCTGGCAGTAGTTTCTGTACGCCGTAGTCTTACTCGCTAGTATCGTCCAAAGGCTATTCGTGATCAGGTGCCCCATTAAGAGAATTAGTTATATAGATGCACCGTAGATCTCACTGTGTTGTGATTCATCTTGAATTTCGGAAGTTTCTCCCAAATTATCGTGGATGAGCTTTATGGCTGCGGATTGAAATATCTGTTGCTTTATTTCTGACGAGAGGAGTTGCGGATTTTCAAACATCTGCAGATGTTTCACATTATCTTCATCAAGTCGTCTTTTGTCGACGATGCTGCACCTGCTTTTTATTCTGAAACTTGTAGCTCTGTTTCGTTCGTCACAATCGAAAGAACTGAAACCTGACAAAAATATAAAAGTATTACATCAGCAGAAAGCCGAATTTGCTAAAGTTTTGGCGCAAGTAAAGCTCTACAAAAAGATCTGACTACTGTATTTCTTCACGGAGCTCCTCTAGATGAGTAGTCTTCAGGTGTCGAGTAACCGTATAAACACGAATATTTGTTCGACCCTAAAATGTTTTTTCGTCTGATTAAAAATAGTTCTGTGACAAATATAGTTTGGAAGTAATTATTCCCGGTTGCTTCTTGCGCTATATAGACTTCAAATTTAATTGCTCTGTTAGCGTTGTGAATTGACATGACTCAGAAAATTAGTCTTAAATCGTGAAGGCGCACTCTCTTCCATACCACAGCGCTCGCTGTTGAAGATGCATTACCGTTTACGTTCATGGATCAACGTACACAACTTAAACATTTGAAACAAAAAAAATCTCTAGGACGTCGACAGCAAACCACCTAATTTTGTAGCTCCCAGTCTCCAATTTTGGCGTGTATTTCTGTATACGAGTGGCATAGAACAATTCGTCCTCAACGAACGTGGTGCGAACATGACGGTGGCCCATATATTGTTGGAATGTCCTCTTTAACCGCTCTCAGGCGTGATTTTAATCTCCTGGGTGATTTATCCTCTCTTTTAGGTGACAATGTGTCTATGGCAGATCGGGTTTTAAGTTTTATTCGCGCAAGCGGCTTTTATAGGTCCATTTAAATTTTGTAACACCACCCTCTTTTGAGCTGTATCTTTTAATTAGTTTTGTGTTGTAATTCGACTCCACCCTAAACTTTTAGGCTGGAGGTTTTAACATGTTGCAGAGTGGCTGGCTCATCCTATTATTTTCGTGATCAGGCAGCCACAGTCCTCAACTGTGCAGTTTTAATTCCTTCTGCCTTTGTTCTCTATGTTGTTTTTGTTGCTGTGCTGTTTTCCGTGTTGTCTTACAATGGACCATGGGGCTTTTCTTCCCCCGGAATTTTTCTTTTAGTGCTTCGCCTGACAGGTGGATAGTTTCCCTGTGCTCTGTGTTTTTATGAAACAAGGGACCGATGACCTTTGTAGTTTGGTCCCTTTAATCTTTAACCCAACCAACCAACCAACCAACCTCAACGAACGTCTTCATTTGTGCAGCCCAGCGTTAATCATGTTCATGAGCACACAAGTCAACCACATGGCGAATGCTGCGATGTAACGATGGAGCTAAAAATCTGCACTTCATACATATACTGCAGTATTCAAAAGGCCATCGAACAAAAAGTTTTGTTGAATGTATAATGTATTATGCATATTGTTCAGTGGAAATTCGAAACGCGTCTTGTTATAAACTAACTATATAAAGTGGATGGTTTCGTTATGTCACGAAATTTTCAGAGGTCACATACGTCTGTATTAAAGTTGTATTCAGTCTCTGGCAACTCCAAGTTATAAAACTTATATCTCATTGTTCGTAATAAATTGTGACTGGATCGCAAGGTAAAAGCATGTGTTTAGCAATCTAGACTTGTCAGTTTTATAAAAAAAACTAAAAAAAACCGTATTCCTGTGAATGGTACTTCCTGTATGCAACACAACATAATAAAGAGCAAACATACAATGCGAACGTTCACTTGCGCGTAGTCCTTCATTGGTCATATTTCAGAAACAATTTATATAAATAAATAGTCCAGGCGAAACAGTTATTTAACATATAATTTTTAGTGGGTAACGTTTCTGCGTCGTCACTACGGCAGTGCGTGCATTTATGGTAGCACTAAAACGAAGCCGTCACTCTCCCTCTTGACGACACGAAACCAGCAGAGGTACCTGATGATATTCATAGCGCAACAAGCTTACGCGAAATGGAACACTAGATTGGTGCTGCGTTAACTAAACCTTATAAGAGGAATAAACATTTATACGTTCAAAGAATAAGAGTATGAGAGAAGTGGACATGACAGAAGTACCACAATAAATGACACATCTGTTACATACACAGAACATACAGTTAATGGCATAAAACTGTAGAAATACGAACATGGAAAAGTTCAAGTAGAGCTGCATACTAAGTAGATGCTGAGCGTACGCGCACTGCTTGGCACGTGTTAGTTGTCACGAAGTTTTAAATATTTGTTTCGCATATCGCGAGTATTTCTTAATCGAAGGACTGAATATTATTGCTTAACCCTTGAAACTGGGTACATAAATATTACTAGCTGCGCAAAGACGCACATTTTTCTCCTTTTGCGTAAGTGGGAGTATTGCTACGCACTGTGGTGTGAACGGCAGAGTATAAAAATACTAATTGGTGGCTCGCCCAGTCCGTAAACCAAGCGTCATCTGAGCAAATTTTTGACTTCGTGTCGATGCGGATGGATTCGATTTGTCTCGAAATTTATCAAGCTATCTAACTACTTTTTTTGTTAGGCAGTGGGCGTAATATATGAAAATAAGTTACTTTGAATTAATGTATCGAAGGTATCTTATCGTTAGTGCCATTACAACCGAATGTTTTCACTATACTAGATGCTTTTCCAGAAGCAGTTATTTTCTTGAGCTAGACAGTGGGTCATGGGACAGTAGGAGGATTAAGCAAGTTGCTCAGTGTCACATTGTGCGACAAAAATAGTTAAAAGGTTTTCTGCAGGTAAGGAACTGGTGAATGTTGAACAAAAATACTTTAAACAGTAACCATGGCAAACAAAACGTGCTTCAGTGCGGTAACACATGGACAGATGCTGTCGTGTTTTGGGCTGGTGAATCATTAACAGAAATCGACAACACATTTTATATTTATTGTGGCTAAATACAACTACTGTATGTAATCAGTAGCATAAGGGAATGGTCCTTAAATTCATAAGGATGTTCGATTGGGTGCTGTGGTGGTACTTACGTAAAAACGCTGTAGAGTCCAGTTCTTCATATTCGTAGAATGGAGGTAACTTGAACAGACTTCCTGCCCACTGGGCAATTCCCAGGCGTGGCCGTTGTTGACGCCATTGGACATCAGGCAGGTGGGCTGGGACGTTGTTTGTCCAGTGGTCAATACCTGCGAAGGGACCTCGCAAACAGCTTCGGGGACCAGTCTACCAGCTCGTGCAAAACAGCCAGGGGTGAACGACCTGTTCGCTTCGCTTCTTGTTTTTCTCCCATTGAAGCCAGCTAGTTCGGTCTCCGGAGTAGCATTATTATTGCTTTCCAGTAGTAGCTTATTCATTTTCTACCCTGATGAAAACTTTTGGCATTAAGCTTGTCAAGTTACTCTAAAAGAAAAGCTTCCATTCACATACAATAAATTTTAAATTACGCGACTTCAGTTAAATATGAACGACTCAGTGTTGAATAACTGCGACGTGACATACCACTGGGCATATATTCATACAGGGTGTTTCAAAAATGACCGGTATATTGGAAACGGTAATAAAAACTAGACGAGCAGCGATAGAAATACACCGTTTGTTGCAATATGCTTGGGACAACAGTAAATTTTCAGGCAGACAAACTTTCGAAATTACAGTAGTTCCAATTGTCAACAACAGATGGCGCTGCGGTCTGGGAAACTCTATAGTACGATATTTTCCACATATCCACCATGCGTAGCAATAATATGGCGTAATCTCTGAATGAAATTACTCGAAACCTTTGACAACGTGTCTGGCGGAATGGCTTCACATGCAGATGAGATGTACTGCTTCAGCTGTTCAATTGTTTCTGGATTCTGGCGGTACACCTGGTCTTTCAAGTGTCCCCACAGAAAGAAGTCACAGGGGTTCATGTCTGGCGAATAGGGAGGCCAATCCACGCCGCCTCCTGTATGTTTCGGATAGCCCAAAGCAATCACACGATCATCGAAATATTCATTCAGGAAATTAAAGACGTCGGCCGTGCAATGTGGCCGGGCACCGTCTTGCATAAACCACGAGGTGTTTGCAGTGTCGTCTAAGGCAGTTTGTACCGCCACAAATTCACGAAGAATGTCCAGATAGCGTGATGCAGTAATCGTTTCGGATCTGAAAAATGGGCCAATGATTCCTTTGGAAGAAATGGCGGCCCAGACCAGTACTTTTTGAGGATGCAGGGACGATGGGACTGCAACATGGGGCTTTTCGGTTCCCCATATGCGCCAGTTCTGTTTATTGACGAAGCCGTCCAGGTAAAAATAAGCTTCGTCAGTAAACCAAATGCTGCCCGCATGCACATCCCCGTCATCAATCCTGTGCACTATATCGTTAGCGAATGTCTCTCGTGCAGCAATGGTAGCGGCGCTGAGGGGTTGCCGCGTTTCCATTTTGTATGGATAGAGGTGTAAACTCTGGCGCATGAGACGATACGTGGACGTTGGCGTCATTTGGACCGCAGCTGCAACACGGTAAACGGGAACCAGAGGCCGCTGTTGGATCACCTGCTGCACTAGCTGCGCGTTGCCCTCTGTGGTTGCCGTACGCGGTCGCCCTACCTTTCCAGCACGTTCATCCGTCATGTTCTCAGTCCGTTGAAATTTTTCAAACAGATCCTTAATTGTATCGCTTTTCGGTCCTTTGGTTACATTAAACCTCCGTTGAAAACTTCGTCTTGTTGCAACAACACTGTGTTCTAGGCGGTGGAATTCCAACACCAGAAAAATCCTCTGTTCTAAGGAATAAACCATGTTGTCTACAGCAAACTTGCA
Organism: Schistocerca serialis cubense; assembly: GCF_023864345.2. Classification (NCBI taxonomy): domain Eukaryota; kingdom Metazoa; phylum Arthropoda; class Insecta; order Orthoptera; family Acrididae; genus Schistocerca; species Schistocerca serialis. Next base: position 574,753,597 of record NC_064638.1, read on the forward strand.
CGTTGTGAACAGCACACGCTTACAGCAGAAAGACGACGTACAGAATGGCGCACCCACAGACTTTCACATCACTTGCAGCGCCATATGTTGTTGATAATTGTAACTACTGTAATTTCGAAAGTTTGTCCGCCTGAAAATGTACTGTTGTCCCAAGCATATTGCAACAAACGGTATATTTCTGTCGCTGCTCGTTTAGTTTTTATTGCCGTTTCAAATATACCGGTCATTTTTGAAACACCCTGTAAGAGCATGCTGGCTAATATCGGGCTGAGTATACACCTCAAGGCCAGCTAGTCAGAGGTAAACTGGAACGGCAAGATAAGCTCTGTGTCGTGTTTATTGCATACTGGGCCACCCCTATTCAATTTTAGTAATGCATTACCAACGTTCTTCATTGTAACCCAATACGTCAGTTTGAAGTGCATGTAAGATATTTTATTTCTAATTAAGCTCTATTTCCATTTTCTTCAGCCGACTAAAAGACCAGTTTTTGTTTGAATGATAAATCTGGTGTGTGTTTCATACACCCGAAAATTGCTGCGAATCCGTATCTGTGTAGCAGTGAAGAATTTAATCCAAGTAACGACAACCAGTGCGACAGATAGTCATTATTGCCGGCCGAAGTGGCCGTGCGGTTAAAGGCGCTGCAGTCTGGAACCGCAAGACCGCTACGGTCGCAGGTTCGAATCCTGCCTCGGGCATGGATGTTTGTGATGTCCTTAGGTTAGTTAGGTTTAACTAGTTCTAAGTTCTAGGGGACTAATGACCTCAGCAGTTGAGTCCCATAGTGCTCAGAGCCATTTGAACCATTTTTTGATAGTCATTATTATAGTTTCTTTATTTATCGTCCCCGTTGCAATTAAAACAGTTTTATATTTTGCTTAAGTTCTTGTATTAAACAAAGGTTAGAAGGCGTTAGAAAAGTAGTGAAAAAGGCTTCTCAGTGTAAAACAGATATATCTGCAGCAAGGCTCAGAAGAGAAGTCTTCATAGATTATAAATACTTTGTAGACAGTTGCGCGAGGTTTACTTAACAAGCTCAACAAAAGGCCAAATGTCACGGGGTTATTGCTGTCATAAGACTTACAAATGGCTGAGATTTGTGTAGTTCGCTACCGGGCGGTATCACTCATTTTAAGAAACCGCAGATCTCTTTGAGCTGGATACATAACTGGCGTCCAGTTCGTCGCATAGATTCCCTTTCCTATTCCGGTTATTACGCGTCACGCAGTTGACCATATTCATCGTGCGCAAGACAAAGGTGCGTCTGCCGCTTCCAGGCACAGGAGCAGCAAGTGTCCATCAGAAAACACAGCAGTCGGATGTAACTGGCATCGCATATCACTTCCTCTTTCTCGGTTTTCCAGGTCTCCTTAACATTATTTTTCCGCCCATGTCACTCAATATTTTTGCTGTATTTTTAGCTCTTATGGATTTGACGTGTTTACAGTATTTATAAGAAATAGAACAGGAATGAGCCGTTCCCGAATAAGACAGTGCAGATTCTACTGTGCAGATATTCTCCATATGAGGTCTAAGAAATTACGCATATCTGAGCAGAAGGAAGGGTTTTATTACGACAAGCACATGACTTCAGAAGATTCCGGAGTGTTTGAGTAGACTGCCTTGCAAGCAGCGAGGTCATTTTGAGCTTCAGGTTGGCACGCCTGCGGCCACAGATCGAAGCGCTTGGGCAGGGCGATGTGGCGTTGCGTGCCTCTTCCCAGTTCTTGCGAACTGGCATTGATCACCTGTTCACAGGACGCGGACTTTGCAAAATGTAAGGCGCATGGACTTGGGACGGTACTGTTGTTTGTACATTCAGAAATGTTCTGCTCCTTGATATTAACAAGGCGATCATTAGAAACACATACATACTTTCAATACAAGTTACTTATTGCCCCTGTTACGTACACTTGTATGATCCTTGTTCACTAAATGAGTGCGTAATAAATGAGTGCTCCTTTTCGTAAGTGTATTGCGATAGCTTATCCTTCTGAAAACGACTTTTCAAATTGGTCGGTTCGTTGCAGTAATAAACAAGGGACAGGGTACTAGCTTACGTGGAAAGAATGCTCTGCAGTACAATATAGGCATTCTATAAAATAGTAAAATTTTACTGAAAAACCTGAGTGTTCAGATGTTTTTCAGGAACACACACATCCTGTGTACTCATGGAGTACCACAATAACACGGAAAAAGGAATATAAGAAATCTGGACGTCTTTCACACCTCATGTACAATGAATGCACGGTCTCTTTAGGTCCGTATAACTCAGCCAACGGACATTATGCACTTTAAGAGCCAACCTTGACAGAGGAAAATAATGGTGGCGGAAGGGAACTGGCATGCCGCCCAAACCCTGTCATTAAGACGAACAGTTGTGTACACACTAAGCTACAGGAAGTGGAAATAGTATGATTCATAGAATTGTAAAGCTTATCTGCCGTTAGCTTGTGACCTCGGCGTGTTAAAAATAAAGGGCATGTGTATGTAGCACTGGGCTGTGAAGTGCACAAGGAAATCATTGTTGATAGGTTTACCGGATGTAACGATCGCGCAGAGTTGTAGAACGTGTAGTTCAGACAAGTCCTTCCGGATGTAATAGTGTAAAATCTCCACGCAGTGCTGAAACTGGGAAGCCTCCTTTCTACATATTGTACATTATTTAGAGATGAATATATAACTTGACACGCACACATGATTTAGTGACTGTATGTGCCGGTAATCAGTACCAATACGTCCAACGAAAAAAGCTTAAAATAACGTTTTAAGATGCTAAGTTCCCAAAAACACCCCGTGGAAAGTTACAGTATATGAATCACTTTTTACGGATGAAAATCCATAGTTGAAATGAGTAAATACAACCACCTTAGTTGTTTAACAGAAAAATTGCTTGCAAATTGCCGAAATCAAACATCAGCTTTCGGACTCTTGCTGTGAGCACTCATTAGCAGGTAGGTGCTCTTCAGCAGGCAGCACTGTCGGAGAAGGTATAGGTGGGCCCAGTTCGCAGAGCGGAAACGGCGCACGGTCTTGCCCAGACTCCCAGGCCCTAATAGCCGTCTGTGCGGCAGACACTGATGACGCTACACCAGGCAACGTGTGGGGGGCACGCGCTCTGTCTTCGTTTCGCGGTCTGCAAGTTGTAACAACTGCCATTATTCTTGAAGCTAAATGTTTGATGTGACTCGTCGTAATAGTAGTTTGTCACGACTTGTGACGTCATATCGTCTGACAGCTAAAGAAATAATGTATCACCTCGAAAAAAAATGAAGCTGTGACCATGAGATTCGGTGGCGGTGTCAATCCTAGTCTGTGAATCAACCATTCAATGCCACGCAGTGTACGTAAACGTCTACATACATACATACATACATACATACGTACGTACATAATCTTTTCTCCAGGGATTCCCATTTGAGTTAGACATCTCTGTAATACTTGCTTGTTGATCTAACCTACTGGTAAGTAATCTAACAGCACGCATCTAAATTGCTCCGTTGTCTTCCTTGAATCTGACCTGGTGAGGATCCCAAACACTGGAACAGTGCTCAAGAATGGGCCACATTAGTGTTCCGTGTGCCAGGTCCTTTACATATGAACCATACTTTTTAAAATTTTCCCAAGAAAAGCCTAGTATTTGCCTTCCCTACTAACAAACTGACGTGTTCATTAAATTTCATCGCTCTTTGTAACGTTACTCCATGATATTTAGTAGATACGACTGTCAAGTTGTACCCTAATGATGCCATATTCGAACGTGATATGATGGGTTTTTCATACTCGTACGCATTAACTTTTACCTTTGTACATTGAGGGCTAGCTGTCATTCATCACACCAATTAGAAATTCTGTCCAACTCATCCTGTCTCCTCCTATAGTCACTCAAATAAGGACAGCTTCCCGTACACACGTCACCAGCAGCCATCTGCTCATCCCGCCCGTTACAGCATTTATGTATACAGAGAATAAGAGCGGTACATAACTTACGTATACAGAGAGTAGTCCTGTATCACTTCCATGGGATACTCCTGGGGATACCCTTCTTTCTAATCAACACTCGCTGTCGACGATAACATACTGTGTTCTATTACTTGAAAAGTCTCAGAGCCACTCAAATATCTGGGAACCTAATCCGTATGCCCGTACCTTAGGTAAATCTGTAGTGGCGCACCGTATCAAACTCTTTCCAGAAATCTAGGTATATGGAATCTACCTGTTGCCTTTCATCCATTGCTCGCAGGATACCATGGGAGAAAAGGGTGAGCTCAGTTTAGCACGGGCGATGCTTTTTAAATCCGTGCTTATTTGTGGACAGAAGCTTTCTTGCCCCGAGGAAATTTATTACGTTAGAATCCGGAGTGTGTTGAAATCTACAGCATACCAAAATTAAGTATGCTGGTCTAAAATTTTAAGGATCCGTTCTTTTACCTCTGTTACATAGAAGAGTTGCTGACCTTTCTTCAGGGAGCTTGGTACTTTCCGCTGGACGAGAGATAAGCCATAAATGCAAGGTAAGTAAGGGACCAATGCCGTATAATAGTGTTTGTAGACCTGAATTGGGGCTCTGTCCGGACTTGGCGACCATCAGGGTTTCCTTCATTTGAGGAAGAGGGGTTGGTAGGTGACCCATTAGAATTTGAGGTTAGGGCGGGTTTTACGGAAATATGATAGCCTAAAAAATCAATAAGACAGACTGTCCTAGATAGCTTCCCGCTTTGCTTTTCGATAATCTTCCGTAACCTCGTTCGGAGATTTCGATAGTACACTGCTGTGACGGTTTGCCTCCTAAGAGCATAATCTGTCTAGCACCACCCCACGACGGTCCAAAAACCAGTGAGCGTCACATTCCCCGATGACGGTTGGTGATAGACATGTGTGATCACACTGAAACACCTTCGCTCCCAGTCAGTCATCGTAGACAATTGTTGTGCTGCACCTCAACCGACTCAGTATGGCCTGTTAAATCATTGTTCCATTTCAGATACAGAAATCTAACTACTACAGGACACCCTTAATTTGTCAAAGGGGTGTCATTTCGTTATGGCACGTCTAGCAGCGTGCTACTGCATTATGCCGCGAAGACGTCATTGTTTACTTGGGATTTAGATATGTACCTACCATCAGATAGATCATGTAACTTCATTTGTTTTTTCGAAGATCATCCGTAACTTCATTTTATCTGGGTTGTAATATTAAAACTCTGAATACCTTTTACAACGTAAGCAAGTTTGGTGCTATAAATTATGGTTGAAATAACATACAGGAGATGGTTTCCTCACAGATACCACTTCGGTATCAGATGTGCCTTGCACTCTTTCCAGCAAATTCGTTTGTTAGCAACTCCTCATTCGCCGATACATCTAACAATTTTTGTCTTCGTTCCCTAATGATTGCCGTTGCAGGCATTCGGCACTAAAATCAATTTTTCAGATTGAACCATATCCGCTCAGGTTATGGAGTGGCTTCAACTCAGAATGTTCAAAGAAAAACTTCTTTCGTTGGTATAGAAAAAGCGTCAAAACTGAGACAGTGCCGGTAAGATCAGGGATGTAAGATCACCGTGGCGAATGTGTTAAAACCTGTAATGATATGTGAAAGTCATAGTTGTATGGATAGAGATCAGTAAAATATTGCTCATTGAAACAAAAAACTCGGCTTCCTCGAAATTCAGTGAACAGCAGTGATTCTGCGCGCTGAAGAAAACGCTCGCAGGCACCGAATCGGCGAAAGTAAGACTTTCGCGGCTGCGTCAGTGGGAAAGTGACGAGGACACAGAGCAGAGGCGGGCGCCATCGTTGATTTGCCCGGGAGAAAGAGTGTACTCGGCCGCGCCGCGGTTGGTTTCTCTCGCAAAGACGTCTCAAGTCGCTGCCGCATTTCCTTGCTTGCACTGAGACCAGTGGTGCACAGTTTCATTGTTACACACACACACACACACACACACATATATATATATATATATATATATATATATATATATATATATATATATATATATATATATATATATATATATATATATATATACTAAAACTGCAGGCTTGCACTGTAAGCTTGTTACCAACGAGTTGGGTAGGCCTTACAGGAAGCTTATTTTGCCACGAACGTACAGTTCGTCTAGATGCCAAAAGTGTCACAAAATAAGAACGCTGATCGTTGGCTATTTAACTTAATGTTGATGCAAGTATATCTAATGCGCCAAAAACGAAATACTGTGACGAATGTTTTGACCAGTTAGAGGAACTGGTAGCAACGAATTAGTGTTGGACAGAAGGTGATGGTATAGCCATATAAGCGTCTCTCATGAGTTGTAAAACTATCAGCAAGTAGTTTGTTTGGTCGCCGTATGTACATGCCAGTCATTATCACATCCGTTAGACTAACGCTAAATAGTCGACCTGCGATCGTTCAAATACGCTGTAGCAATCGGTTAAGTCAAGGATGGCGATATTTGTCACACAGAGCTTTTGAGTGTGCTACATTAGTTTTTAAAATTTGTGAAACAGTACTCTGATGTCATGTAAAAGTAAGAACTGTGCTTCGGAGCTGTATTAGCCTGTGCAAATCTGGAAGAATGGATTATAACCCACCGTACGAATTTACGTCTATCAGCAGAAAGTGTTAGACTAGATTAATCATGATTTGCAGTGTTGTTACTTTCGCACGACGCATTTAGACAGCTTACACATCAGGTGGGAGTTTGACTGAGGAGTAGATGGCGAAATTATGTCCAGAAATGTTCAAGGTGGTTATAATTGAACTTCCGCTCCTTGAGCCAGCGTAGACGGCAAACTATTTACCGTATGGGTGCGTAACTCCTTAGGAATGATCATCAGATTGAGAGTTGCAGGATTTGCATTGTTAATTGTGCTATCGCCATAACTTGCCGTTAGATTCGGTACTGGTACGGCGATGTACAGCTGGAACACAAGTATCTGTGTGCATTACAGCTAGTTATTGTACATGGGTCTGTGCAAGGTGAAGAGAGATTTACTTGTAGAGCCGTTTTATCAATACAACAATAGTACTGCTGTTGCTTTTCGCAAGTATCAACGCTTTAAAGGAATACGGAGAGGTCCTCCTTCCGCACCAAATTTGGAGAACATGACTCGGAAGTTCGAATTAACTGGCGATTTGGGAATGCTCCAGGGAGAAGCGGACGGCCAATAGCGTCAGATTGTTGGAGACGTTGCTGTTGGCATGGCTGAGAATGCTGGACGCAGTGTGGAAATACTTCGTGAGCTGAGCTGTCACAACTGAATATTCCATAGCCCACCGTTGTTTTGGGTTGCAGTAGACTAACATCTACTAAGGTTTCCCGCTGTCCTGAAGGAAGGTGGTTGTTACATTGAGCAACGTTTGTAACCTGTAACGTAAACATGGTACGCATTTAATGAATGTTACCCTGTCATGTGGAAATTAAAATGTTCCTTTCAATGGTTATTCGTTAATCCTCTTCTGCATTTCCTTACAGATATTTCCACAAAGTTTCATAGCCCTACCATCGCTCGTTTTTCACGGGGGAGGGTAGTCTCAAACAGCGAAAGTTCAATTAAAAGCACCTTGTGCAATGGTTTAAGGTCCATACGGTCTCACTTCAGCATGGCATATGCTCATTGGAACAACTTTTTACTTAAGTAAAACTAAACCCCGTCCGAACAGGCCATTAAGGCCCAACGGTACTGAGGGTACCGGCCGGCCGCTGTGCCATCCTTAGCCCACAGGCGTCACTGGATGCGGATATGGATGGGTCAACACGCCGCTCTTCCAGCCGTATGTCAGTTTAAGAGACTGGAGCCTCCACTTGTCAATCAAGTAGCTCCTCAGTTTGCCTCACAAGGGCTGAGTGCACCCCGCTTGCCAACAGCGCTCAGCAGATTGGTCACCCATAAAAGTGCTAGCCTAGCCCGATAGAGCTCAACTTTGGTGATATGACGGGAACCGGTGTTAGTACTGCGGTAAGGCCGTTGGCAAGGAAAAATATAAAATATGAATATATATACTAATTTCTGGCTCCTCTGTCGCTAAACGGGGAAAACGCTGTGATAACGTACTTGCTAAGTACTACACAGGTTTTTGTAGGAATAGCAAATAAGCTATAAGTTACAAACTGCGTATATGTTGAGGCGAATAACTCACGGCGCGCAAATTATTCTGGTTCTTTTCATCCAGTATTTGAGAATTACAGCACGTAGACTTTTCAACAAACCTTTAGACACTTTTGCACAAAATAAAGTACATAACACGCCGTCGGAAGAACCGCCAGCTTATATTGACTGCAGCACTGCAGGTAACCTGGCGGACTGCGCTGTGAGGGCGTAAGAATTCGGGCGCTGGCAGCGACAGCGAGTATAGCAGAGGCGCGAGGCCGGGGAAACTCGGCCGGCGCCAGCAGACAAGACAGGGAGGCGAGGCGCAAGCGTTTCTTAATTTCGCAAGCGGACGGGCGATCTCTCGCGCTGTGCTGCGCCGCGAGGAGGTCGCAGGCGAAAGCGGGCCCCCGCGCCACGCAACGTCCCAGCCGCACGGGCCACACCAGGCGGATACTAGTAACGGGGCCTGTGCTCTCCGTAGAACAGCACAGAGCAGCGTACTGTGCGGTGCGACGGCAAACTAGGGCAGATGCGGGAACTATAGCGTACGTTTAAATTTGCCGAGTCTCTTGCGCGATTTATACGTGCAACGCATAGAAGCCAGATGCTCCGTAATCTGTCGCAACGCGTTCATCCGTAGTGTTCCGTCTCACGGGCACGTCAGTTAAAACGTTTCCATTTCCGAGAAATGGTTTACCTGAGCGTAGAATTTCTACAGTAGAAGTAAGCTAAAATTTAAAAGAAAGGTGCTGGTTTGCACTTAAAAAAGGAAAGGATCATGCTTGAGTAAAAAAGCTACCATTCCAACTAATCGATGAGTATTGCCTGTCGCTCTGGTATCCGTACAAAAGTCGATAAAAGGCATATGCATGTTTATAAAGTCGTAGCATCAAAACGCTACAGGTAATAAACCATGTCATGGTGAAAACATTTTGCTAGAGTTAAAATGTACCTGACGCTTCCCGGCCACCATTTGAATTCGCTGATCCTGGGACGACGAGATGTCACCTACTAACTGCAGTGTCTATAACCAGGTATGCTACATCTGCATATTACCTGCCCCCCAGTAAATTGCTAGAACAATTTTAAACAAGGAAGCCCTCAGAATTATTGTCTCTAAGCGGAGAAAGATATTTTAGGGGCGATTCAGGAACTTCAATTTTGCTCATCCTTATCTTACCCCCCCCCCCCCCCCCCCGCCGCCCGACTAAACGACTCAATTGTAGGCAACACACACGGAACATGCGTGCCGCAATTGCCTGGCCTGCATTGTGCCGCCTCTCAGGAGCATAACCAAATTCGGAAAGGGGGCGTGTGCATGTAGGTGACGAAAGAGAAAACGGGAGATATGTAGGTAGCGGCTGCAGGAGAATGTGTTCTGAGCTGTTTACATCACGCATTGTATCATAGAACTGAGAAGCGTCTAAGGCCTACTCCTTGCCCCCTGCAATCAGTCTTCGTTCTAAACTATATTTTGTATTTCTTTTTCAAAATTTAAACTTCATGTAAATTTTTGTTAAACGGTTTGGGAAAGCTGCCATAAAGAAAAGAAGGATAAACAGCAAACAAAGATAACCAAGTAAAAGAAAACAAAATAAGAGACAAACAAAACACGATCAAGTATGACCCGCCTCCACGTGGAGGGACACGGTTAACGGTGCGATCGGATGCGGTAACTGGTGTGGAGGTTCAACCATATCAGCGCCCATATACCGATCGCAGTGGCTATGTGGTCAATAATGACCCCACCTTAATTAGGTGGTGGGTCGTAAAATCAAGGCGGCAAGCGAAAAAGTCACCTCGATTTGTGCTGCCTTGTTCATTTCTTATAATTTTTGAAATTTCGTTACCTCCAGTCCATCTTTCACCATTTCCTTTCGTGATTGCACCCAGTTTTTCTTTTCCGGCTTTTACATTCAGTGTGTGTCCATAACTTGGTGGCTTCATAAATACACGAACGTTTACCTTCTTTGCATAGGTACTGTGGGGTCTCCTCTTTCAAAATGTTCATCGGTTTTCTTTCTGTGTAGTTGACTATAGGTAGCCTTCTCCAGAGTCACAGTTGCATTTATTCTGAGCGGGTTCTTTCTATCGACACTGTCGAGCTTTCACAGCCGTACGGGAGCACAGTCAAGACGCTCGCCCTCACGATATTTTTTTTCTTCCTACACTAGTAGACGCATTCTGTCACTGAAACCATGTTTTTGTGTTGTAATCTTACTTCTGATTTACTTGCGGCGCCTGTTTTTTTGTAATTAAGGTACGCAGATGACTAAATCTGTCAACTTGCCTATTAAATATCTTCCCATTTAGAATTGAGGTGTGCTTACTTTTGACTTGCTTGTTAATGTTTGTCATTAATCCCGAGGTTGGCTTAATTCAGTCCTCCATTCCACTGCTTGTCAGCTACCCTCTCACCTTCGTAGGTTTTTCAGTGATGTTTCCTTGGTGTTTTGGTTTCAGGTAACTGTCGTTCGCGATGGCTCGTTGAAGACCAGTAATGTAATGTATTCAGTTCGTTCCCAGAGGAATCTTTGTCAAAACACCCAAAACAGTCAAGAAGGCTGATACGCAATCACGAAAACGCTCTGCACACGAGAGTGCGTAATGAAACAACCCTCTACAGATGAAAAAGCGCTAAGATATGGTTGGCGTCGCCGTGGAGACAGCCTAGCAAAGCGTCGTTGTTTTTTACATTGCATTCGGTGAATCCATGCATCATGTACAAATCGGCCAAATTCGAGTAAATGTATTCATTGTGCAGTGCTACTGTTGGCCTAAAAGTAGCGCAGCCGGAAAACCAACCAGAGGCACAACCGAGCTGTACTGTACGCAAGCTTGTGGACGACGAGAAAAGTGGGCATTACTGACGTAAAGTGTTTCCTGAATAAATGAAACAAGTTTTTCTAAACAAGGCGCAAAGCGCATGCAGGCAACATTCGCATTACATTTTCGTTTTTTCCGTGCTGTACATGGACCACTAGGGCCCGCCATCTGAGTTTCTTGCAGTCCGTAGTGCACCATTTCGACCACTTAGCAGGAAACAAAGGCCCCCACGGAGCAACTTTCAAGCTACGCAGGTGTGGCCGCGGGCTCCGTTGCAAATGCAGGCCACGTTGACGTGAGGCACCATGGAATCTTTGGTCCTCTTTCTTTGCGTAAATGTGAAGTGTGTATAAATTTAGAAAACTATATACTTACTGTAAATATGAAAATTATAAATCAAAAAATTTGACTTAACGAAAAGCAATAAAAGGTAGGATAGATTGAGGAGTCGGTCCTTTCACCTGCACTATCCATGGAGGAGGCTGGGAATGTCCTAAAGGCTGACACAGCTGTGCAGAGATTTCATTTACACAGTTGTGCAGATATTTTCAATGCAATGTAGATGCGTCATAAATTGGAAGAGGGTGAAAAATTGAACAAAATGAATTTACTCGGTAATGAGTACCGCACATGCTGGTAGTTTACAGAAAATACTCATAAAATATCCCTGATCAGCCTCCGAAATTTTACCGGATTACATACGAGCACAAAGGCCTGTCCTAGAGTTAAATTCTTTCCACCATCGCGTACGCGCCTAGTTTTAAACAATGACAGTGTCTGAATATGTTCTCAGTCACACTCTTCGATTGGTTATCTGCAGTAATTTTTTTTTCTCTTATCTTAATTCCTAACAACTTCAGTTGAGTTGACAAACAGTAACCTGTAGTAATAACTCAATTCGAAGTACCCTGTTTCATTCCTGTCTTCCGCGTCGTGCACTTATGGGGGAGGCCCCCCCCCTACACACGGTCGCGCGCACTAAACTAAGCTGTATGATCCGTAAATCTTGTGCAGTGATCAAAAGCTGAGGAGTGCAGAAATTTATGTTGGTTTAATGTAGGAAGTGTAGAAAGTATATGTAAGAAGGGGAGAGTGCAAGAGGGAAGGGCGTCGGTCGCCGTCAGGTGATGGGCGAGCGCACCTGACTCACCGTCGCCTCCGGTGACGGAGCGCGGCACGCCCAGGCCACGCCCACCGGCCGGCGCTCAGTGTTATTTTTGAGGCCGCGGCCGCCGGCCTAGAAGCGCGCCCTGCGGTACTGCGAATTTTTAAAACACGCCCAAACATACTGGTGAAACCTACAGCACGGGCACTCACAGCCGTGCAAAGCTGTGCATTGTCAGCAAACGACACTTCTATAATCACTGCCATTAAGCTGTTCCAGTAGCAACTTCTTGGTAATCAATAAATCAGAATACACGAAAGTATCTACTTAAAAGTATGGCTCAATCGGTGTTACACTTCCAATCAAAACTTGTGCTGTTGGATTCCTACTTCTCGTTGGGTAGGCACGAAACTTAGGCGCGGTTCTCACTGAGGCGGTGCGATATGCAATAGAGGTTGCGATACAACGCAGAAGCAACCAGCATCGGCGAAGCGCGTAGAAACGTAGTTGAAACAACTGTACTAATTCAGATTGCGACGACAGCGATAACAACACAAACAATTGTCTGTCGTAGCGCCCGACGCGAGTGCAGCTTACTCAGTGCAACAGTGTCGTTCGATACACGGGGAGGAAAATTTGAAGTTATCTGATGTGGCTAAAAATTTGTTTCATGTAGACGAAGCAATGCCACATTCGCCTCTGTAGTTAATTTCTCAGTGAACCTGTACTTCTCGCATAAAAAGTTTAAAAGCACTGTTCTGCGATTCGCGTGCTCGCCAGATTTTTGCATAATGTTACGGATACCGCAATAATGCACTAGTTTTCTTTTCGCTATTACCCGTAGTTCCGGTAATTGAGAATTAAGTAAAACGCAGCGCACGTTTTGAAAAGTTCGCGGTAAAAAAATGTTATTGCTAGCCAGTTGATGTTCGGTATGATTTGTCATACAGTGTTGCCTACCAAATGTAGCTCGCATATGCAAATAAGTTTTTAATACTGAAAGGACAGCCATGCATCTTTCCAGTCTCGAATAAAGGACTTATTAATGTTGTCCGCGACGAGGCTGGGCCACGCACCACATGCCACACGCTTGCTGTGTCTTGTTGCTTGTCGTATCGCTCATGTGAGAACAGCGTAGCACGGATAACCGTCGCGTAGCGCGACTTTGGTTGCAACATCCCGTATCGCCTCGATGAGAACCACGCGTAGATTTTTTGCCATCATCCTGCGTACACACGAGTGGCATATTTTATGCTTGCACCAAGTTGTGTAGCAGTTTTATGGATGTGGGCCTCAGTACGTAGATATCAGTGCAAATGTCGAAAGAGCCTGTAAAACAATTCCTAACCACATTTGTCTTTCTGCGGCGGTTGTCTATGGCAGGATCGGTTCTGGGGAATGATGCTTTCTTCCAGCCCCCCACCGCCCCCAATGCTATTGTTACTTGTCGCTTCGTTAGAGCGTCCTCTGGGACGGAGATGGTGCTTCCGTTGTGTCACAGAAGTCACGAGTAGGCGAACCTGCTATATTAACCAACTTACTGAGTGCCGTACGAAAGACGGAGAGATTCAAAGTACGTTCCCGGGCGTGGTATTCTACGTATTATTTCTTTCTAGCTTTCCTCGGCAAGTGTTGCGGAATCGGGAACGTAGACTTTTTGGAATAACGGAACCTCAGAGCTGACTGAAGCCATTAGCTTGCACGAAAGTTTCTTCGTTGATAAGTAAATAAAGCAGTCGTTAATCAGAAAACTGTTTTGAAAACCACAGTACTGTATTAGGAACGATACTGTTTGGAGGTGGTATGCCGTTGCCTCCCTCTGAGCTTTGAACTGAATTAACCGGATAGTTACAAAGGACCTACAGTTTCACCTGCATTTCTCTCACTCAAAGAAGTGATAAGTGACGGATAAAAAATCTTCGCTGTAGAACTGTGTGTTCCATGCGGGTACGTTTTAGATAACATACTTCATATTTTCGGTTGAGTTACTGCCACAAAAAGCTTGTAAATTACCACGTCCTGTAATAGGAAATACCGATCACGTGAGTTAAATATCAGTAAAACAGCTGAATGTGTTACCCAGTAATAAGATGTCAGTGAAACAGTTAAAAACCTGTGAAGGTCCATCCACGAATGAAACTCGTGCAGGAATAAAGTTCAGAATTCTTCTGTGTGAAAGTAAAGGCGTATAGGAAGATCGTTACCGTAGTGTCTCGTTTGGCTGGTGTTTTTTTCCCCTCAGTCTAATAGAACAGTCGTGGAAAAATGTACCGGCAGGGTTTTCTTTTAACCGTCACTTACTCTTTCACTTTCTTAATGTTTGTTTGCGTAGAATCAAACACTGTAGTTACAAATCGTAGCGTAATACCAACTTCTTCTTTAGTCAGGTTTTTGAAATTTGTAGCTGGAGTCGATCCAAACAAATACGAGGGGGCGCTCGAGAAGTTTTTAGCCTGAGATAGTTACCGTAATGTCTCGCACAGAAAACACCACCTACTTTTTATGGTGACTATTTGTGGGTATGCAAGTCAAATTTCGCGGCTCCGGCCTCGTTAGTTTTGCCGCTAGCGTGTGTTCCACACCGTCGTGTAAGAAAGAACCGTGCTGTGATTGAATATCTTCATTTGAAGGATCTTCATTTGAAGGGAATGATAGCCAGGGAGATTGCGGAGAACGTGCGGAATACACTTGAGGGCAGTGCTCCGTCTTATGCAACGGTGAAAAACTGGATATCTGACTTCGAACGTGGAAGAGGCGCCAAGGAGCTTAAGGCTTGTCGCCATTACCACTGATGAAACAGTGACTGCAGTTAGACAAGATTTTACAGGATCATTGAACAACGTCGCAGCACATTGAAACCACATTTGGAATCTCCCTTGGGCATGCTCATGACATTGTTGTAAATATTTTGGGACTGCTGAAAGTTTCATCTCGATGGGTCCCGAAAAACTTGAATGCAGGTCAGCGATGGTGTGCAGTGTTGTGAAGAAATCATCCGCCAATTTGAAGCGGATGAAGACGGCCTTCTTGCAAGGTGTGTGGCAATGGACGAAGTGTGGTTTCACAACTTTGATCCTGACACAAAACTACAATCACAACAATGTAAACATCCTTCATCCCCTACCCCAAAAAAAAATTCCGGGTGCAAAAATCAGCCGGTAAGGTTATGGCATCGGTCTTTTGGAGTGCAGGATGGGTAATCGTGGTGGATTACTTGCAAAAGGGCGTAACTATTAGTGAATCATACTAGTGCACCCTCTTGTGACGTTTGAGAGAAGAGATGAAGGAAAAAAGGCGCCGAAATTGGCGTGCGGAGTTCTTTTGCATCACGGCAACGCACCTGCGCGCAAAGCCCTCGCACCACTGGAAACTGCGTGACTGCAGGTTCAAATTATGTTATACTCCGTGTTTTCCAGATTTGGCTCCCGTCAGACTTATATTTTCCCAAACCTTAAAGGACGATGATTTGACAACGATGCAGTAATTTATGCTGTGAACGCTTGGTTGGACTAGAAATCGAAGGCATTTTATTTGGATGGCCTGCAGAAGTAATCTGAGCGTGCCTGCAAGTGTATTAATGTACACGGGTATTACATTGAAAAATAAACTGGTACTATGAAATTTGTCATTCTTTGTTAGGCTAGAAACTTTTCGCCCCCCCCCCCCCCCTCCCTCATCGTGTATCGTGTATCGTGCGTGTGCGTGCTGTAGGTTAAATCACAACATTGGCACAGTCTGGTGATTATGAACTTCAGGCCGGAGACGGAAAGGGACAATTGCCAACGGCGAGTGGCATACGCGGCCCGTTACTTATCAAAGACTGGCGTTGCTTACTTCGGTGATCCAACGGAAATCGGTGTCAGCCGTCTTCCTCTAGCATCTTAGTTGCGCAAAGCGACACTGGAGGCCATCAGTTACATAAAGGGAACGTGGTCGGGAGGCGTATGGACGGGTGGGCGGAAATTGGAGCGGTGCGCAGGTGCTTCGCCCACAGCGCGCCGGATGCCGCTTCGCAGGCCTCAGCCTACGTCTTTACCCCTCGGTGGGTAGAGCGTTGGCGGCGAAACCGTCGCGGAATTCCTGTGGGCAACAGGGAGCGGTGGCCTCGTTGCACCGCTGTCGTCAATACACTACTATGGCAGTCGTGTAAGACTCGTGCAACTGTTAGTGGAAGCAGCTCCAATGGGTCGAAGCCATGTGGCGAGATACCTGGCCATCTAACATCAGCAGCCTTCCAAAAGTCACGAAGACTTGAGTACTCTGGAACAAGGACTCACCTTCCCATCACATCTCGTAAATTCTCTCTAGATTCGGCGATCATTTCTCGATGTGCTGTTTTGTAAACGCCACTTAAGCCATTGTGTGTGTCGAGAAAGGATGGATTACTAAGACTGGCATATCCTGTTTTGAGGTAAGCGAAAGGAAGGGGGTTGGCCAATGCTTCGTGATAGTCGTAGCAACAACTGTCTTGTGACAAAACTGAAACTTTCACTTACATGGAACCCATTGTCTTCCTACCAAGCGTCATAAGCATGTGCACATACCCACGTCGTACTGGCCGTCGAAATATAGTGGTGCGTGAGAAACGGAGCTACTTAACTACGTTGGAGGTACTATAATTTCGACCTTTTATCCCCGATTTAATACTCCGTAAATTGCTTGACACACGCATCATTCTGTATTTACTGGACGTCAGCGTTCCATATAAGTCTATCCATTCGCGAGTAGATTTGGTATCTGCACACTTCCGACTGCAACGAAGCACGACTGCTCCTTGGGGAAACTCGATCAGTCTAAGTGAAATGAATGTGGTTACATAAATTTCACCGTGGGAATACAGCACATAGAATTTGATTTTAAGAAATAAATTACTCCTTGGCCAATGAAACGAAGTTTCTTCACATGTGCACACTTTGAATTATACATTCTTACGCAAATCTGTGACGTCTCGGATCGCAAGACCGTTATTTACGGTATTTAAATTACTGAGTTTTTTGTTTACTTGATTGAAGTCTTGCAAATCAGTACGTTACGGATAAGAAATGAACTGAGCTCCGTCAATTAACTAAAGACGGCCGCAGTTCATCGAAAACCTTGACCTAGATTTTATTTCTGAATCTAAGAATTCGCCTTATGGCTCTTAAAAATATTTATTACGATTGCAGTTTAGACATAGCAGTTTCCCAGTGTATTGAAGACGCACTGTTCCCAAATGAAATACGCTAGCATTAAAAATAAAGCATTGTGTTGGAACATTGATTCTTACATTACTATACACTTTTCGAGCACATTCGTCGACTGTGAACATAGGTTTCTTTGCACTTACGAACTCGGTGTGTGTTTACGCCACTGTCATTTTACCGCTGCTGAAAGCCAGCTACCACGTGGGGCTATACGAGCGATTTGTTTCTGCGCATATTGTGGATAACGTTCTTATGTAAGTGGAATGCGGGTCTTGTACTTGTCACATGGCTCGTGTTCGCAAGGTTTTGAGTGAGGTGTGTGTGTATACGCCACCGTACGTATTTTCGTTCAGTCTGCAGGAAATCAGTTCCAGCATGTCACGACTTGACGTATAGTGAGCTTTAACATCCCAAGTAAGTACTACTCCTGTTCAGTATTAACGCTTGAGTGACTTCATATCTAATAACACATTTCATTTGGTGACAATGTTTGCTTCCAGTATGCTTAATTGGAGTTGCAACTAATACTTATAACAGCCACTATCGGAACGACGACGTTCAATAATTACACAAAAGCTGTTGACCGAGGACACAAGTAAATTTTAGTTGTCTTGTGAGCGCGGCTATTTGACTCACGAAGATTCGGAGGCCGTGTGTTTTAAATATTACGTAAAGATAATATGCAGCAAAATATGGTGGGGACCTAAAGGTTTGGATATTAGAGAAACGTTTGTTCGAACGGCATTAATATGGGGACATAATGTTTTGCAAAACAGTGTGGGCGCGCGCGCGCCGTTGTATTTAACCAAATACATAAAGATACTACAGGATTCTTCTTTTCGAGCTTCTGCAGAAATTCTTATTTACCATAGTCTGCAAAACCAACCATGCCGAGCTAATTGTGGTCCTTTTAATGGAGAGGCTTACATCGCCAACACGTCCTTAGACTCACTGCCGCAACGGTGACGTGAGCTTCGTTTAGAAGTGGCCTCACCTTCGCAACCGGATTCTTCGATGGTCGCAACAGACAAAGAGCGAGAGGCGCCTGTCCCTGACCGCGTAGCGATTTTGTGATCTGTCGTATTGATGGTAAGCAGTTTATCGATAGCGGCCAATAGAGGATAATATGAAGTTTCATTACCATCATGAATCACTTAGTCTTTTTCCATAGACGGCTTCCGGACACTGCTGCAGAGGTTCTCTCTGTAACTTGTGTAATAGTACGGAAAAGTAACTTTTAAGCTTTATAGCAATCGCTTGAAGTGTAGTAAAATGACTGAAAAGACTAAGACAATGATGTAGTGTAAATATTGCAAACTTAACTGTCCGTCAGTCGTGTTTACACACGGAGATGCCTTAACTTCCAGACCTCATGTACATAAATTCCTCGTAATACAGCAGAACCTCGCTAATCCGTCCGCTGAGGGACTGGGAGCTTGATAGATACGCAAAAAGGATCAGATTATCATAGGAACACTTCTGTTGACCCGTAACATCATTATATAGTACAGCATAACTTTAATGTCCAACTGGAGATATTATCTGAAATATTGTTTCACGTTAATGCAGTAACAAAGCGAAAACATTCACACAAAGTTTTACACGAAAGTGTAATGTAAAGTAGCGCATGTACTGTAAAATACGGTTGTATCGTATCTGCGTACACCTTATTACAGCGTAGCAGTGACACGCAACTGACTTGCACTTATTTGTTTAAAACATGAGAAACAACACGGTAACAAGTGTTCTAGCTATTAGCAGGACGAAGTCTGTAATGTTCATTTGCTTACCAGATGACAGCTTTGATTTTGTAGCTATGTTCCGCGATTTCCTAATCCACAAGATACCTATTGGTGTAAACCTAAAGCTTCGTTCGAGGTATTGAAGGCCTATATCAAATGCATTTTTAGTAGCTGTGTGTGATATTCGAGCCGTAAGTTCATTGTCTTAATTATCATTCTCTTCATCGGTTGTTAGTGCCAATGAGTTGGTCGTCAGTTAATTCTGCTGCCGTTGTGCGGTCAACATCTGCTGTAGTGATCCACTAACTCACGTCAATGGCTCGATGTCCCCTTGTAAAGACAGCATCACGTTTGCATTTAGTTGTGCCGTAATGTAGTTTTACGCACTTCAATATGTAAGGGAAACAGTCACTAACTTATAAAAAATGTGTGCACTATAAAACGTACTGATAGTTTGAAACATTATTTCATCCTAAATGTGTTCGAACTGACGCACCTGTCAACTGTCTGCTGATCCATGTCGCAGACGATTAGCCATGGGTAAGTCCAGTCCTGACGGTAGCAGCGGCCCGTACAGGGGAAATAAGAAAACGGGATGGTTGGATGAAGTAGGGTGTCCGAACATCCGAGGTCGGATTAGAGACGTTCTGATGTGTTCGGAATTTTATGCGATAGACTGGCGCCTTGCATAGATTATGCAGATGACCCATCTTGTTTCTTCTTTGTGCCGTCGATCATTAAAATTGCAACGGGATGAAGACGGCATGCAACAAACGCGAAATCGCAATAAGTGTCTCGTATTGTTGGTTACGCAAGTGATTAGCATTTCAGGGCAAGCACGTGTCGCAGTAACAGCGGAAGTCTGCCGCGCATCGAGACTGCGGTGTATCGTACCGTGGTATTACTGTTCACGTAGGTCGAAGACCACGACTGTCATGAGAAAATCCATGGATTACAGGATGCCGTAGTCGACGTGCAGGGACACGAAAAGGCATTGCGAGGCTAGCGCCTGAGACGACAGATAAATTGGTCTTTCGGCCATGCGGGATCGTACATCCGCGTCACACCTCTGGACAGAAAAAGGGCTTGTTCGCAGTGGGCCAGGTGCCCACAACGACACTACGTCGTCTGGAGCGCCACAGGATGTCGGCACTTTGACCGTTCTTACGGTTTCCCTCGGCCCGGCAGCTGGTACGGGCCTGCCGCTGGTAGTGCGCCGAATGACATTACTAGACACTGGAGTGGAGCTATGTTCTTTCATAAGAGTCACAGTTGTACAATGCACGTTTTAGTGTTACGTGGAGGCGCAGAGAACGAACGAACGTTGCCCGTTTGCGTTCGTCAGAGTGGAAGCAGCGTGGGGATGTCGTCCAAACTGTTACCCTCGACGCCCAGCCGGGTTAGAACCATAATTACTGTCAGGGTTGGTGGCTGTGTGACGTATGTCGCACCTTGTACGTGCCCAAACCACCTATATTTTACCATGTATTCCTTCCCGCGGTATTGTATGAAAATATGTAAAATTTCCTTACTTTCTACTTGTACTCGTGTTGCATTAAAATGGTTAGCAGCATTAAAATGTTGTTATGGAGAGACTTGGACTGGGCTTGTAACAGATGGTAGTCATCAATGGGACAGAAGAAAGGTTTCAACGTCACCTGTACTGGGTGGGGTGTGGTGGGATGTGGTGCGGTATGGTGAAGCGTGACAGGTGGGTCGATAGTGCGGGGTGTCGTTGTTGGCGTCGCCATCGGGTCCGTGGCCGGCCGGCGCGGCGGTGCGACGCTGGGGCGTGTGCAGGGCCTGCCTGTATCGACCAGCGCCACGCTTCGCCACGGCGAGGCGCCCGCCGCCCCTGCAGTGGCGCTCCTAGCCGCCAGCAGGCAAGCCTGCGATCTGGGAATCCATATCTCTGTTGGCTACAGCGCCAAAAATAACGTAGCTGCGAAACTGATGTTCTCGTCCGCAAGCCGCTTTCCTATGGGGACGTGAACCGTTGGCGTGCAACGCTTCCTGTGTGAGTAAATGGTAGTTTGCGCGGCACAGACACAAAATGGCAGCGAGCGCACCACCGTGCATTAAAATTGCAGCACCAGAAAGGGTACCGTGCAATGAAATTTTACTTACTGTGCATTACAGTTAAATGGAAAGAATACATAATTATAAATTTTAAATTAATGTGGTACATAGAAATGCCACACTGGGCAGAAAGTGTCTAAACAGACAGGGCGCAGAGTGGAAGTGAGGTTGGAAGTTAAACGTGTACGTCATTCTGGGTTGCTTCAGCTCTATCAACTCTATGCCAGATCTGATCAATTGTTGTGGTTAGCGAGTGGTTCTGAGTGTCAGACCCTCGAAAACCCGTGACTAGGAGTTTTCAGTGGCCGAGAAACCTGTGGATGGTGCTGCCCAGTCAATGCCCTATCTATCGAGGCAGGTCATGGCAGCATTGATAACATTCCGACTCGCGATGTCCGGAAAGTCACTTATATCACGAAGATACGGCAAAGCTGTGGTACTTGGGTGGACGGCCGATCAAATCCCCGCCCGGCCACCTCGGTTTTATTTTCGCAAACCGCTGAAGTGCCGGAGCGGTTCCTTTGAAAAGACACGGCTACTGTTCCGTCTCTAATGGCCTCCTCGTCGTCGGAACGTTTAGCTCTAATCTTTATTCTTTCCGTATCAAAAATCCAACTCGCTATAGCACAACTAAGATTCATTCATCGTGTAAGGAGCAGACAGCGTAACTCAAACAACTAATGACGAAATACAAAAACGGCAAATCTGTGGTGGGCCTGGAATCGAAGGATTTGCCAGCCAGCCAAACTGTTCCACTTTTAGCGTGCTTCAGACACCTCCCAGTGAGCATCTCGCTCATCATTGGTTTTTCCTCGACGACTGCCATTGACACTTTGGTCTGCGTGATCAGCTCGCAAATCTAGAGGTGATGTCACTCGGCACGCACACCCCCGTGGGAACGTATCTTGATGGAGAGGGGCGATCCACTGAATGCCCGCGGAGACAAGAGGAGACTGTTGACATTATTGGACGACGACTTGACCGTACAGCTGAGAATGCCCGAATCTAGTATCTAAGATGACATAGTGGTTCAGTGATTCACGGAACACTTCCGTAAATTTAAATGCTCTATTGCCTACAACATTGCTGGCGAATGTGGGGCCGTTTTCTTCGGAAACGGGGAGCTCCATTTACTTCCCAATCTTTGTCCAGTTCAGCTTCTGCGAAATTCGCGCTCTGATACATTCTGGGCACGAATCTACTATTCTTTGTGGAACAAAACTGATTGTGGAGATGTATACTATGATTGAGTGAGGTGTAAATACGAAAGAAATTATACTGGAAAGTTTACACGTGTAAAATTTTAGCTATTAATGGTTACCCACCATATGAATGCGGACAAAAGTTCCTAGTTTCTGAGTTCAAAGAAATCTTACAGTTGAAAGTCTAACTACTTCTTTTGGTTTATAACCACACTTCACACTCATTGTAGCTTTAATAATCGTTTATGATAAAATAGGCTTGAAATGATACATAGTCGATACAAAGAAGCGGGACTGAAAACTGAAGCTTTCAGTACGCTGAGTGGAGGGCATGATGTGCATGTCGCATGAGAAAGAAAATACTTCTGCATTCATATAGTATAATGGACTGAAATACAGTTTCGCGTTAACCACTTTCTGCCCTTGGCTGCCTACGATGACCGCCATCACAGAATTGAGTGCATTGTCAGTTTATGTATATGTAAGCTGGTAGAGAAAAAGATTGTGGTGAAAATAAAAAATGGACGTCTAGCGATGGTCGCCGGACCAAAATGACGTACACTGATGGCAATGCCTCTTACTGTAAACGTAGAAACTTGTCATTTGCAAGAGACAATCTCAGTAAAAGGGTTTAAGGGTTATACACTGAGATTTGGTTTCAGTACCAAATAATCAGTGAAGTGAAAATTCTGGCACTACAGAAATGTAGACGAACTCGTATCCACCCAGTATATGCCACTGTTATTAGAGGGCAACAATAACTTCTGGAGTATGTCGGTGAAGGTGAAGTTTACTTCAGAAATTTCCTTACGGGAAGCACGTCAAGTAGAACTAGATACCAGCTAAGGGCTTTCACCAGTAACGTAAGTGATGGCTGCTTTGATGAGTATTTTGAATTTTACTTCTCCCTAGCGGCCTTCGTTGTCACTTTATCGTGGCTTTGGAACGTTTTTAATCAGTGGTTCAAAAGAGAAAAACTGTGTGTAATTAAATTCTCTAAGTCGGCCACATGCCGCAAGCTGCACTGCATCAAAGAAACTGTGTGTGTGTGTGTGTGTGTGTGTGTGTGTGTGTGTGTGTGTGTGTGTGCGCGCGCGCGCGCTACATGTAAATGCTAAAAGAAAAGCTAAAAGTTACATAATAGAAGCGCATTTGACTATTAACTGTTAAACAAACGTAAATATATGATTCAAGAAACATGGTAGTTACCGGAACTAGTCTTCCTCTGCAGGGCAGCTTTAATACTCAAATTGCAATCTGCAAAAACGATGCGTTAACGAAGATATGAATATTACTCCAGTTAAATCTTGACATAAACAAAGCTACGTAAAGTGTCTGGTTTGCTGTCTCTCTTACAGTGGCGGTGCTATCTGTTTCGGTGATAATTTTAAAATTTCGTGGCGTTGTATTTTTTTCTATTGCGAACGCGGTGGATGGGGCTCAGAGTAATGAGATTCTCTTGATATTTTTGACGGTAATGTTGATGAAAGATTTTGTCAGTATTGTCGCATGGGCCCCACTTTAGTTGAACTTTGTTTTATACAATAATCAGTTTTCATTACGACAGCTGTTTCCTCTGTCAGTCTGTAACTGAGTTTGTTGGTTTTCCCGCTTCGCAACACTCCTATTCTGTTCGGCTCAAAATATAGTTAACAGATGTGACGTTGGGTACTGTGTCGGTAACGTGGTGTGACGCATAGCAGCGGAATAATTAAAATTACTGAAGTGGTCAAATTGGAATGTTACTACCGGAATGTCGATTTGTGCTTAGAGGCTGCTCGGCGCGGGCATTGAGCTGTGGTAACTTGGTGCAGCTGTACAAGGCTGCCGAGGAATGCAGCGTTCCCAGCTGTGATCCAGGGCCCCGTGAAAAGCAGAGCCGTGTACCTGCTCGCGCGGGACACAAAAGCCGCAGCCACGCTGCCAGCTCCGCACACTCCCACGACTTTGGGCCGGCGGCGGCGTTGCCGCTGCGCGCCGGCCTGTTGCCAGGCAACCCGCATCCCTAAGCCGACGGCCCGTCTCCCTCTGCACCGCTGCTTACGTCACCGATATTGTAGTATCCGAATTGTACGCAGGGGCGTCAAAGTACGCGTTGCGTTTACCCACTGACCTCAGGGGGAGGAGGATTGTACTTATGTATGCCCTTAATGCTGGAGAAGGCGCTTCATGACAGTTTTTTGGGATATACAGAATTTGGGATAAACAGAAACCCATTTTTGTTATCTTTACAGATCTTCTAAAACATTAAAACTGTATTGCCCCTGTGCAACCGTCTGAGAATGACACTCGGTTCAGAAGTCGGAGTATGGCTGTAGATGTAGTAGTATTCACGCAGAAACACATTCCTACCAGGTATAATGGTGACAGCGTTCGTTAAATGTTTGTAAATGAACGAGAATGCTTATAACAAGAGAAAGCACGGTATCTGATTAAAAGAGTAATGGTGTGCATATTGCGCACGTTACATCGTATAATTACTATTGAAGCGTAGTACTAAATGGCGATGTGGAACGAATACGAAAAAATCTCTAAACGAAATGAATGGAAGACGCGCCTTCTGCCAAATCGTTATGAATCTGCGAATGAAATATCATAAAAGACGCTATTGCAACAAATTTTGAGTACTTCTCCAAGGTATGGAGTTCCTGTAAAGTTAGGCATGATAGCAGACACTGAATGAGTTGTGCTGCCAAGATCGTAACTAAATGGGTCGTTTGCGAACTAACGGGTCCAAGATGAACGGAAGGAGCGAGGAACGAATTCTAAGGAACGGCCTTTCAAATTCCACTTCTACTTAGTTCCCGGTCGGTCTCGTTCCAGCCTCGAGCGCGTTCCCATATTAGTCTGTCTTCGGTCTCCCACAGCCGGACTCTTCCTTCTGCGCGTGGGCACTCGTCGCAGTTCCACTGCCGATTGCTCTTATGTCGTTCAGTATCTGAGTAGTTCGTTTCGCTCGCTGCGCACGCCCGTTCTGGATCTGTTACAACCCTTTCTTGAACTCTGGACTTCTGATTCTTTACGTATTTGATTCAGCGTCCACGACTGGTAATTAAAATGTATTTTGTAATTACGTAAATTAAACAAAAATTACGTTGTGTGAATTACATCTTTTCAGGTAAGAAAAGGGCATATCAGCTTACTTCATTATTTAGATAAACAACAAATGACAGTTACAAAAAGGCAAGTTTTTCCTTTATTATACCTGCAAAGGAATTGCCATTTTCCGTCCTTTCTGATCCTAGGTAAAACAGCATGTTCTTTGTTATGGAAGGCAGACCGACCTAAAACCGTCTCAAAATTTTGTTAAGAGAATATAACTTCCACAGTACTATTTCAGTGGTACAGGGTGTCTCACGAAAAATCGGCCCGAGTGCTAGACCGCTCAGTGTCGCCCAACAATTGTCATGTATTGTTTCGAAGTTGTTGTTCTTCGCATTAGTTTATTTATTTACTGCCTAATTATTACATGCTTATCCATTCTGCTCGTAGCAGTCAACAAATCGTGCGTAATTGGCGCAGTCTGTACTCGGAACCGGTTTTTCGTGCGCCACCTTGTATTATTTCACTGCGATCAGTCACATAACGCTACAGTTGGCTAAACGAGAGGTTTTGCAGACTCACAGAAATTATTTAAAGTATTGAGAATTCTGTAATGAATAAAAACACCGTACTTCAGGGGGAGGCAAGTGCTCCCTCTTCGCGCCTTCCATCCTTAAGTTTTTAGTAAGAACCATGTACCATGCACAAATAAACGGTGAACGAGTAAAAATGAACGGTTCCCAAAAAAGAGCGATAACCAGTGAACTGGTCCCAAGGATGAACCAGTCTGCCACAGGACCCGAGCGGGGTAGCGGAATGGTTAAGACAATGACTCGCATTCGCTAGGATGACAGTTCAAACCCGTGTCCGGCCGACTTGGTTCAGGTTTTAGACGATGTAGATCTCTTAAAAGAGAAACTGCATGCGAAGAATAGTAGATGAAATTTAGAGAACGTGTACCCGAAGGCCGCGACCATTCCGTTGACACCATACACCTCGCATGGGGATCACGAGAAAAAGGCAAGATATCACGTGCTTGGACCGTAACAGGAACAGAGTGAATGCAGTAAGAGAAAAAAAGAAAGTTGGTAAAATTTTGTTCGAAGCACTGTCTGCCTCTCTTTAGTGGCTTGCGGAGTACAGATGTTTCTACATTTTCGGGATATTGTGGTTCCTGTATATTCATTTGCTTGCAAAAATATCGGGGAAAATTTTTATCTTGTGCTAGGTGGCTTTTCTGTTACCTATCCATTTTACAGCGCTGGGAGCTATCTTCATATGTTTTTCCCAGTGGGTAGTTCCTGACATGAAATGATAGGACATAGTTATGTATTGTGGGTATTGCTTTATTTGTTTATGAAGAGTGTGCATCGTATAAAAATTGTTTCGTGAAACGAGGCAAAAATGTTTGGTTAATGTGGCAAGCTGTACAGTCAGTAGTAATAAGCTTCATATATAGCACATAAACAGTGTGAAAAATACGTACTTAAGTCTTGCATAAGGTGTAACTTTTATCCAGTAGTAAGTACTTTGGTGTTGAAATAATTATTTCATCTGGGGACAACATTGAGTGATAAAACGTACGAACTTATTTTAGGTTTCTCTGGTCGCATGTAGCAAACTGTCAAGTACCGCGCTTTGTTAGAAGCCGTTCCATCCAACTTCGGCTTCGTTGAGAAATAAGATACTACGCATTAAACAAGGAAGTGGAAGTAGTGAAGGTTGATGATGCAAACTTATCTTCTGTGTGTATGTGTGTATGTATGTGTGTGTGTGTTGGTTAGTGTTTAACGTCCCGTCGACAACGAGGTCATTAGAGACGGAGCGCAAGCTCGGGTTAGGGAGGGATTGGGAAGGAAATCGGCCGTGTCCTTTCAAAGGAACCATCCCGGCCTTTGCCTGAAACGATTTAGGGAAATCACGGAAAACCTAAATCAGGATGGCCGGAGACGGGATTGAACCGTCGTCCTCCCGAATGAGAGTCCAGTGTGCTAACCACTGCGCCACCTCGCTCGGTTGTGTGTGTGTAAAATTATCTTGTTCATATAAGATTAATCCGGTAGTGTTGCTAGTTCTAAAAATAGAAAAGTCGGACGTGCCATTATATTTAGTTGGACATCTTACCCCAGAAGCTGGATGACTAACCTTAAATAGAAAGTCACTTAGAAATTTTCAGTCGTTCATTAATGATGATCAAATACAGTAAGGTTTTTGCTCGAGCGTACTTAAATTAAAAACATCATGCTTGCAATTTGTCAATTATGATAGTAGCAAAGTGCAGTGTCTTATTAGTCTTCCTTCTGAGACCATCTTCTGTCAAACAGTTCATCAGCTTGAGACGAGCCTTTGCTGTGTGTTCTTGGTTCATCGCTAGAAAGCCTAACTGGCAACACCATAGTGGGGTGGCTACGCAGATGCAGGAGGGGATTGTGTGGCCTTATAGGATTGTTAATAATTGCCATGATGTAGTGTTATCGTTGCTGGGCAGTAACTAGACGTGATGTCATACCACTCTTTGCTGTGTTTTACACGCATCAGCTGTTTCGTGAGCAAGGAAGTGAACGTGTAAGCTGGTGCGGCTCCTTAGGAAGCGCGAGCTGTACTAGACTGCTGCGCCCGGTGGCGGAGACGCATTCCCGTGTCCCCGGCAGATGCTGCTGGAGCACCACCTGCCCTCGCAGCTGCGTCTCCCCATCCCACGTAAGCAGCGTCTAGACGTAATCCTATCCGTCAAGAACGCCACTGCATAAATCGCGAAGAGATGGGCCTTAAATTGGTACGTTAAACATTCGCAAAATGCGATTTCTTTCGCAGAGAGTTGACAGTGGCGACCAAGCGTCCGTATTACGCTATCTAACGCATACCACGGCTGTTACCTTGGTACTCATAATGTTAACTAGGGTAGCGCATTGATTCTTTGAGGAACGGCAAAAACTCCCAACAGTCCGAGGGCGTTGCTCTACTTTAGTTTCTACGCCAGATTGTTTCCCTCGCGTAATTAACACAGTAAATTTGCTAAACTTCTTGAAGTAGGAAATTCATATTGATAGTTTTTGCAGGGTTGTGTATTGCAACAAGTCAGTGGCTATAATTGACTTCCAGTAATTATACAACCCTTTTCATCTTACAGTTCGCACATTAAATACACTTAGAAATAACCTAGATGGAAAAATGGTTTTTCTTAATTTTGAATTTCTTTCAAAGAGGCAGCTCAAAGACGCATAATTTTGGCAAATGTGTCTACCGGTCGAGAAAGAACGTTCCGTGTGCTGCTGTGAGAGCTAATAACAAAGAAAAGTACATTTTGTTGCAAGAGTGACTTGAACTGATAGTCTGGTTTCTTGCTCAAGAAGCAGCGGTGCGTTGTGTACGTCAAACCGTCTCGTGGAAAAGGCACAGAAGGTAGTATTTGGAACGTACATACCACGGCTCAAAGGGAAACAGATCAGTGTGTTTGAGATATGAAGTGCTGCAACCTAATTACAGTTACAGGGTGGTTATCAGACTTCAGTTATTTGAGGTAATGTAGCTGGAAAACTATTTACCATATCGGTGCTCAACTTCATAGGAACCATGTTGAAACGGTGCGTTGTAGAATCAGCGTTCTGTAAGTGTGATGGCTTGCTTTTACTCGCCTTTACTACTACAGCTACGTAGGGCTAAAAGAAGCAACAGTGTCCATTGCAGTTACAGAAGGTTAACACGGGTCTGAGCTAGATAAGCAGTGATTTATTCGTAAAGCTGTTTCATCAAAACAGCAATAGTGCTACCGCTCTTAACGAGTATCGGCACGTTAAAGGAATACGAAGAGGTCCACTTGCCGCAACGGGGTGGAAGAACAGGATTTGGAAGTCCGAATTAACTGGCGCATTGGGACTAGCCCCTCCAAGAAGCCGACGGCCAATTGGCTCTGATTGTTCAAGCGGATACTGTTGGCATGGCTGAGAATGCTGGACGCAATGTGCGATCCTGAAGCACTGAACAAACTGTGGCCTGACAGCTGAACATTACTTCGAGAAGTGCTGCGTACGAAAGTAATGTTTAGTGGATTCCAGGCTGTGGTGGATGTAGACGGTCGTCATACTAGGCAACGTTTGTAACCTGGAACGTAACAAATTTTACCGTCTTACGTGAAAATTAAAATGTTTGTTTAAACGGTTAATTCATTGTTTCTCTTCCGAATATCCTTGAAAAAGTTTCTACAATCATTCCTTTATCATGTGGGCCCCTCAAGTTGAGAAAGTTTGATTACAACGACCGTGTACACTGGGTAACTTTTTACTTCAACATGGCATATGCGCATTGGAACAGCTTTCTTACTTACGTGTTAAATGAGTATCCATTCCAACTTGGTTTACAAAGAGCCACAGAACCATGTCGCCAGTGGTTCGCGTGTTAGTGGGTTAGTAATTAGTAGAAAATTCAGGGGAAGGGGGTTTAAAAACTACACGGTGTGCGAATTTTGAAAGGTAAGCAGTGGTGGTCAGTTCGCGGTATCGGGCATTTCATGTATGCTGATAGCCGCAATATTGGCGGACAGTTGATATTCTGAATTTCCGATAGACTTCCCGCGCTTTGCCGCCGGCAACAGAACTTTAAGGGGATACGGAATCGGATTTTGGGTTAAAAAATCGAATTTTTTTTTATTGGCGTATTATATTCTGCCATGTTTCCTCTTTAAAATGCCGTATCATACATAGCTCTACTACAATTATAACTATTTTATTTTTATATATTTGTGAGATCGGGTATTGCGCTTTAGTTATACACGTCTCTCGTGGCTGACCATGAACTTTTTGGCAGTACCTTTAAAGTGACATGAATTCAAATATCCCGGTTTCCAGCGACTATTTATACACTAGTTGCCCGAAAATGTTTCTCTCTGGTTTCCTCAAGTTACTCTTTGACTTTGTGGCGGGACTGTTTTGTAAACAGTGTGATATAAGAAAGTAGTTGTTGTTGAGTTATTTCGTATTTAGTGCTTCATTTTTCGCAGTGAAAATGCCTAGAGCTAAAGCAAAAGTATTTAAAAAGCGTGTGAACTGGCAAAAGAAAAGAAATAATGATTCATTAGCAAAGCAAAGCAGTTCATCATCATCACTGTTGGAAAATGTGAATCCACTTATTACTGATTTGCCGAACGAACTTACACCAAATGAAAACAGTGCTTCTCATAAAAAACTAAGAGATTTGGAAGATAAATATAATTTACTTGATAGAGGGAATGAAGTTTTTGAACTCATTGATACGAATATATTGTGTGAAGCTCTTGAAAACAGTTTGTGCTGCAAAAAATGTCATGGAAACGTTTCTCTGAAAGTAGAATCCCATGTTGGCCTGGCTGCCCAGTTTAATTTAATATGCAGTGTTTGTAAATACAGCTGTAAGTTTCCAAGTTCGGTTTCAGTAACTGTAAATAATGGATACAAGAAAACTGAACTTTATAGTGTAAATATTAGGTTAGTTTATGGATTGCGAGCAATTGGTAAGGGCAAAGCAGCTGGTGATATGCTATGTGGTGTTCTAAATCTTCCAAGTGCACCTTCAAAGTTTGAAGCTTACAGTTATGTACTAGGATCTGCAGTTGAAGATGTAGCACAGAAGTCAATGCAGGTTGCTGTGGAAGAAGCAGTGGAAGAAAATGACGGCAGTCGTGACCTCACAGTGGCGTTTGATGGCACGTGGCAGAAAAGGGGCCACACCTCCAACAATGGTGTTGTAACAGCAACTAGTGTTGATACTGGCAAGGTTATTGATGTTGCAATAATGTCTAAATACTGTAGGTGCACAGGCAGGCTGAAAAATGAACACAGTGATGACTGTATTGCTAATTATTATGGTAGTAGTGGTGGCATGGAGGTTGCTGGGGTGAAGAAAATTTTTCATCGCTCTTCACAGTGGTATAATGTTCGCTATGTCAAATATCTGGGAGATGGTGACTCTAAAGCATTCAAAGAAGTTTTGGAGAGCAAACCATATGGGAACAGTGTAAATATAAGCAAACTTGAATGTATAGGACATGTGCAGAAGAGAATGGGTGCCAGGCTGAGAAGGTTAAAATCAGTTATGAAAGGGAAAAAACTAGATGATGGGAAAACCTTGGATGGCAGAGGAAGATTGACTGATTCCATAATAGACCACATTCAGAACTGCTATGGCCTTGCAATCAGGCAAAATACAGGCAATCTTGAAGAAATGAGGAGAGCTATATGGGCTTTATATTTCCACACCGCATCCACGGATGAGCATCCACAACATGGTTTGTGCCCCAAAGGTGAAAACAGCTGGTGTAAATACAATAGGGGACTAACAACAGGAGAGAAATACATTCACCACCACAGTCTACCATCAGCCATCATGGCAGAAATAAAGCCCATTTTCAGAGATCTGGCTGACAGAAGTCTTCTGATGAAATGTCTTCACGGAAAAACGCAGAACCCCAACGAGTGCTTGAATAGTGTGATATGGCATCGTCTCCCAAAAACAGTGTTTGTCGGAATTAATACACTACATTTTGGTGTGTATGATGCTGTGGCAACCTTCAATCTTGGAAATATAACTAAATGCCAGGTCCTTCAAAAGTTGGGTATGTGTGTTGGTTCCCGTACGGTACGTGCTATGTTCTTTTTAGATCAGCACAGACTAAGGCATGCTGATAATATAATCAAGACATTAGTGAAAAAAGCAAGACAGGTGCAGAGGGGTGCCAAAAGAAGACTTGAAGATGATTATGAAGACTGTGAAGGGGGTATTAGCTACGGATCAGGAATGTTTTAATCTTCTTTCTCCGTTTCCCGTAAGTTTACTTTTTACTTCATCTAGGAACATTATCTCAGGTACTGGTCAACCTAGAAGTCTGAAATTTTTATGACGTAGTGACATAGGTCCCTATTACATACTGAAACAACGATTTTTTAATTACTTGATTTACAAAAGACTTAGGGGTGATAGTCTAGTAAAAAGCGATGGAAAAAATTTACTTAAAAATAAATGTACAATATCTCTGTAAGAAAATACTTTGACAATAAACTGTTGTTTCAGTATTGTTGTAACATATGAATGCACATACAGTAAAATTTTTACCTCTCTGTCTCCAGTAGTTTGTGAGAAAATGTTCCCTATAGTAGGCATATATTAACATTGCGGGGATAGGTGATTCCGTATCCCCTTAAGACTCACGTTAGGGATGGCATTTTGCTAAAACGTGTTTTAAAACCACGGGCAGCAGTCCCCGTTAATCAGGAAAAGATATCGATTGCGGCGGCGGGCGGGGTGATGACGTAAGGGCAGGGAGCCGGCACGTGTCCATGCCGGCTGTAACGTGGCCCAGCTGATTAGCAGGCGACGGCTGCGCGGGGCAGACAGGAGGCGCGCGTGACGTAGCAGCTGGGAGAGGACCGTCACACTGCACTCCCATGCTTCTTTTGGACGTTAACTTATCCACCTCCGTAGTACGCGCTGATTCAGAAGCGAGTTGCTTTAGCTGCTGAGATATGAGAAGTCTGCAAGTACTTACAACATTTAAAAAGCATATGACAAACGGGAATCTTACAGAACAAAAACGTACTTCTATCATTTGTACAGAATGTTACATTGTCGAAGAGTAACACGAAGACGAATGAAAACGCCTGTAATTCCTTTCTGAAAGTAGAAACAGCTACTACTAATTACTCCATTAGTTCAAAATATAACCGGTGCTGCTTCGGTATTGCCATTTTTTAAAAGTCTGTAAGTGTGTCACTATTTACCAGGCGTAATAACTGCAGCAATATCTGCGGTTTTTAAAGATCCAATTAAAAACTTTCTGGTACTCAGAAGTAACACTGGTTTCTTTTGGATTCAAAGAAACATTAAGCACGGTACGGAACTACCGACATGTCAGCATCGCAGTGTAAATATTAAATAAAATGTGTACATATGAAATGTCGCGTCGAAACTAGCAATGGCTTGGTTTTCAGTAACCTAATTTAATTACTCCCGAGTGGTTTTTGTATCCCAGCAATCAGACCGCCTGCACGTTACGCGAACCTTTGTCTAAGATAGGTCCGGCTTCGTGTTGCCCTGTTGACGTTAGCAGTGACTGAAGTTCATGCAAATCGCTTTCCTAAACAGATTTCCCAGTTTAGATTCCCAAATTATTACTATGTCGTCATGCGGAGCTGTACTAACAGCTGCGTAAGTTCTCAGATCAAAATGGTAGTGAGGCATGTAATAGCAGTGTTTCGGCCCTGAAACTAGCGTTTCTACCTAGGCACATAGGTGGTCCAGACATTGCGGATGGAAATATGCTCGGCAGTAAGAAGTATCACTGAATACAAACGGAAAGAACGCCTTGCGAACAAAGGAAACGGACGCGGAGTGTGGCTGACGGCTGGCGGGCAGGCGTTGACCTTGATATGCGGCGGGCCGGTGGGCAACTGTCTGTTCGCCGGGCTCCTGGGCTAGCAGCAACTGGTTCCGTCCGCCTGACCGTCGCGTCCCATGCCGCCTACCCACACGCTCGGCCGACTTCGGACGATGTCGGTGCGGTTCGGCGCCGCCGCTGCGGCGAGACGCACAGTGTCGGCTTGCTTCCCCCCACCATCGAGCTGAGCGGCGGGCTGTGCGCGTGGGTCCTTGACCCCACCCGGCCGCCGCCGGCGGTACTGCTGCTGCGTGTACTGCAAGCTACCCAGGTCGATAGCTTCGAGTCACGTGTACCGAACGCAGAAAAGAGCGTTGCTCAACATCTCACATTCCCAAGCCGTCTACAACTAGTCTGCAGTAAGGAGTCAAAGAGCTGGTAGTCACCGATTGAGAACAGCGTGAAACAAGGCTCTGACCTGTGAGCGTGTTGTTGTACATGTAAATGAAACTATGGAGAAATTGGGAAAGGGAATTGAAGTCAAATGGTAAGAAATAAAAACTAAGATTTCTCGATGACAACGTGATTTCGTCAGACAGCAAAGGACTAACTATATGAGCTGAACGATACGGATAGTCGGCTAGATTTGTGACAAACATAAACGAAAGTAAAAGATAAGACAAGGTGGTCGTTTTAATACAGTAAATCTGAGAAAGCTCCATTAGGTACTGAAACACTGAATGTAGAACAGTTTAGCTATATAACGAGCAAAGTAAATCGCTATGGCTGAATCAAAAAATGTCTAATACAAATTTAAGTACAGTAGAGCGTAGATTATCCGAACGTAGGTCAACCGAACGATCGCTTAACGCTTAACCGAACTGTGTACTCGCTCGCACCTGTTACTCACCACCCCTCCCCCTACCGTTCATCATCCCCCTCACTCCCAAACCAAGTTTCCCACAGTAGTCCCCGCACTGGCCCACCGCTGGCGGAACATTGCTTCTAATGGGGTCTTCACGAGGCGCTGCCAAGCCACCAGTCGCTGTGTTTCAACAATCGGCACACTTCTGTCGGCTTGGCACTGGCAGTAGAAGCAGCGGCAGTATCAAAGCTGTTCACAGCAACAGCTGCGCCAGCTTAGAGTTAAGGCGTGCCGCTCTGCGCAGTTTGAAGGATTGCGCACCTTCAAGAAGAGCTTCTCAAGGTGCAGACAGTCACCTTCTGTCCTGTTACGACCACTTGTGTGGTGCCCCGTGAAGAAGTGAACTTGACGATACAAAATGCTTAAACGTAACCTCGTAAGCTTGCTTGCTTAGACAGACCAAAATAAAGGATTTTTAAGGTTAATTTTGTATACTGTGTGTGTGTATTGTTCATGCAAAATGCGTATGTAATATGTATATATTTTTGTTTAATAAACTGTGCCACATTCCTACTGAAGTTGCCTTTGTGTGTTTCTTTGTAATACTAAAAGAGATGCCTGTTTTCATGAATAAATTTACTGTGCAGTACCTCTTTTTGGCAAATAAACATGTACAGTTAGATTATCCGAACAAATCAGTTTCCCGAACACCCATGTCCCCCAATTACTTCGGATAATCGACGCGTATTAAGAACTACTTCTGGAAATATATGAAGATATCCGAAAGAACAGGTACCATCTTCATATAGATAAGGCATACTGGCCAATGATCTTCTGCACTCACATTGCTCAAACTCCTCCTGGAATCGCTAGATTGACTGCCGCGAGTAATGAGTATAGTGACGAGGGGCACTACAAATGATGTGTACGGACAGTAAGTTGGAAATGTGAGCCTCACGGAGCGCGTGCCAGAGAAGTTCCTGCAGTCGCATTATCCTCGTGTCCTCGGTGGCTCAATCGGATAGAGCGTGTGCCAAGTAGGAGATCCCGGGTTCGAGTCCCGGTCGGGGCGCACATTTTCAACTGTACGTGTTGATACTCAACAAGGCCTGTAAGCAGCTAATGGTCTGGATTTCATTGTAATTTTATTCTTCTAGAAATAGTCATTTTGTAGCATTTAGTGGTGGACGATAAGAAGGTAAATGTAAGAAGACACTGGCGGCCGTTGAAATGCTTTCCTACACGATTGTATTGTAAGGTTCATAGGTAGATAGAACTGATCGAGGTATTCGATTGTGCGTGAAAGCTTTATGGTGAAGGCTAAATGAGTTTTGTGGAACAAATTGGCTACAAAAAGGGGTCGGTTGATTGCACGAACCATGTTGTATCAAAGTTCCCATGGAAACAATGGGAGGAGTGAGGATAAATGGTGTAGAGGAGGAAGAGGGCTTCAGTATAGTGATAGAATTCAAATAGGTGTAGGATGAAGTAATTACGCAATCGTGCAGTGATGGAACACGATCGATTTTCTGCATCGAACTAGTATTTGGACTGATTACGGTCTGAAGTGCATGGCAATACTCAGAGCTAGAATGTTACCGCTAGAGATCTGTAAGCGAAGAGTCGTATGGTGGAGACAGTTAAGCGTTTCGCGGCCCATATACAGATGCTATTTAGAACAAAATGGCTGTTTCTCCTGTCAGAGATGGTGACTCGGATAGCGTTTGCAGATTTCACTTAGTTTTTCGTGTACCTAAATGTGTCTGTAATGTCACCGTAACTCTCGCACGGTCTGTCATTACTTGCGTAAAAACTTAACCCATAGGTGTACTCTGCCTTAGGTAGGTAATAAGCGAAGTGTGTGCTTCGTGTGGGTAAAAATTTTAGTGCTTTTACCTTTCGATATTAACAAGCTTGCAGCGTAGTAGATGCTGCTGAATCGTTCCATCAAATGGTGCCTCAAAATTTAGCGCAGTAGCTCCCAATTTGTTGGCGAGCAATTTTACCAGACGTCATCCTCGTCCCATCCGTAGGGCGCAGCGCGGTAGAATGAAATTTCCTTCCACGTTTGTGTAGCTTTAACACCGCTCCCACGGTAGACATACAGGGAGCCTTTGTGCTGTCTGCTTCACGTCGTCCCCAATGCTGTTCACAGGGAGCGGCGACGATGAATGGCGCAGCTGCTGGTTAGCTTGAGATTGCCGGTGCCAACGTTGAGATTACGTAACGTCGAGGATAGTGGTGGTGGTCAGGATTTGCTGAGGTCGCTTTCTAGATCTAGTAATTTACTTAGTCTATACGAAAGTTATTATGCAACTGTGAAAAGGTGTATTTGAAATTAATTTGCGTGCTGTGGTAAAACACGGAGCAATATCACTGATACACTAAAGTAGCCCCTACAGTTGTTGCTAATTCTGCAGGCGAAGGTATTCAGTTGTTTCCATCAGGCTGCCGTAAAATAAAACCATAGAAGTAAACTTGCCTTTGGAGTCACAAATTCGTGTTAGTGGCAAAATGATACCAGTTCGTGACATTGGCAAAACAAAATACAATGAGGCTATTCTTCCATTGTCTTCAATCTATGCAGCGAAAGGCTATAGCATAAAGACACATCAAAATACGTTGTACACTTGTACCTGAATATCGTCTTGCTGACGTCGTCCGGCGGACGACTGACTTGTGTAACTGTTACACACACACACACACACACACACACACACACACACACACACACTACTGGCCATTAAAATTGATACACCAAGAAGAAATTCAGATGATAAACGGGTATTCATTGGACAAATATATTATACTAGAACTGGCATGTGATTACATTTTCACGCAATTTGGGAGCATAGATCCTGAGAAATCAGTACACAGAACAACCACCTTTGGCCGTAGTAATGGCCTCGATATGCCTGGGCATTGAGGCAAACAGAGCTTGGATGGCGTGTACAGGTACAGCTGCCCATGCAGCTTCAACACGATGCCACAGTTCATCAAGAGTAGTGACTGGCGTATTGTGACGAGCCAGTTGCTCGGCCACCATTGACCAGACGTTTTCAGTTAGAGATCTGGAGAATGTGCTGGCCAGGGCAGCAGTCGAACATTCTTTGTAACCAGAAAGGCCCGTGCAGGACTGCAACATGCGGTCGTGCATTACTCTGCTGAAATGTAGGGTTTCGCAGGGATCGAATGGAGGGTAGAGCCACGGGTCGTAACACATCTGAAATGTAACGTCCACTGTTCAAAGTGACAGAGACTTGTAACCAATGGCACCCCATACCATCACGCCGGGTGATACGCCAGTATGGCGATGACGAATACACGCTTCCAATGTGCGTTCACCGCGATGTCGCCAAACTCGGATGCGACCATCATGATGCTGTAAACAGAACCTGGATTCATCCGAAAAAACTACGTTTTGCCATTTGTGCGCTGAGGTTCGTCGATGAGTACACCATCGCAAGCGCTTCTGTCTGTGATGCAGCGTCAAGGGTAACAACAGCCATTGTCTCAGAGCTGATAGTCCATGCTGCTGCAAACGTCGTCGAACTGTTCGTGCAGATGGTTGTTGTCCTGCAAACGTCCCCATCTGTTGACTCACGGATCGAGACGTGGCTGCACGATCCGTTACAGCCATGCGGATAAGATGTCTGTCATCTCGACTGCTAGTGATACGAGGCCGTTGGAATCCAGCACGTCGTTCCGTATTACCCTCCTGAACCCACAGATTCCATATTTGCTAACAGTCATTGGACCTCGACCAACGCGAGCAGCAATGTCTCGATACGATAAACCGCAATCGCGATAGGCTACAATCCGATCTTTATCAAAGTCGGAAACGTGATGGTACGTATTTCTCCTCCTTAGACGAGGCATCACAACGACGTTTCACCAGGCAACGCGGGTCAACTGCTGTTTGTGTATGAGAAATCGGTTGGAAACTCCTCATGTCCGCACGTTGTAGGTGTCGCCACCGGCGCCAACCTTGTGTGAATGCTCTGAAAAGCTAATCATTTGCATATCACAGCATCTTCTTCCTGTCGGTTAAATTTCGCGTCTGTAGCACGTCATCTTCGTGGTGTAGACATTTTAATGGCCAGCAGTGTATTTACAACAAAACTCAGCAGAAAATAAATGGCAAATTTAGTGTTGTGGGGGACATTTAAAAATCCTATATACAAAAATTTTCTCTCCGGATGACTCGGTCATTCTTGATGTTCTCACCACTGGGCTACGTAAGAGGTTCTGCGTACCACTGAATTAATAACGTGAACTCGAAAGTATGCAGAGTTATCGTTAAGATTTCTGTGACAGTCTCCCGAATAAATCTTTTTGCTCGGATGTAATTGTTCCTCTTAGTCTCAGCAGTATTTATATTCTCAAAGATTGTAGCCTTCCTCAGGTGTTCATCTTTTTCATTTTATATAAGAAAGAGTGGATGTTGTTTAGAATTTTCAATGTGTATTTCATTTGTATGATATCGTCGAAGTACGTTAACAGCATCCAATTGACACAGCGAGCTAATATCCCAAAGGGCTGACATGCGGTTGCTCTTCGTCGAAATGTCTTGGCTCAAACTCGTCTAGGGATTGAACCCAACGTGTCGCATTACACGCCCTAAATTACACTTGTGACCCCTTGGTTAACTTGTCTGGCTGATGGCAAGTTCGCGAAATTGTATGAAACTTACAACGTTAATGTTACATGTAACAGTAGTAATAATATCGGGAGCTAAATTAACGACCCATAAATGATGTAGACCACACAGTTGCGATTTGGTTAGCATAATGTTTATTCAGAAAGCAAATTAATAGCCAAAGTGGTCGTATTTACAATTACTCCTACACTCGAGCGCATATCCGTTTGACACAGTTTGATCATTCACAATCTCATCGCGAATTAAAAGTTCGGTACTCCATCTCATTAACCACGCGAAAAGTTAGTTCGCACCAGGCGCGCGGCTGCTCACCGCTCAGAGATACCACACAACGCGAAATTTTCCAAGTCGTTTAACTTCTTAGCTACCTTAAGACCGACCGTCCATTTTCGCGTCTCCACCAGCACTGCTTCCCTGCCCGTCCCTGGCCGCGTTTCCTACATTATTTAACATATTCAAGTAATTAAAGCTTGACCACTTTCACGTTCTGAATAAAGTAACAATAATGTCCATTACATAATAAAAGTTAAATTCTCTTGCATAAAACCAATACAATTTCCTCCTTAGCTGTGAATGCCACGGCCAAGAGCCTTGCACACATGTGCTTCCTGATAAACAAAGAACAAAAGTAACTATTATGCACTAAACTTCAACAAATATCCTATTACCTAATGATTCAATAAGGTGTCATCGTTCAATGTGTTTTGTGTGGAGGAGTGTGGAGGAAATTATCTGAATTAAATAGTATCATGTTTCCCTATATGGCGGATCTTAGGTTCGCCACGTTTAACACTGCTACGTGTCCTGGCCACAAACACGTTTTATGGTGTTTCCCTATGACGTGGGCCCTCGTCTGACTCACTCGCACACTACAGCACTTAAGGCCTCATTCAGCACAATAGACGTCTATGAATTGCCCCATCTCGTGGCGAATCTGCACTCTTTGTGGAAAATGGTCCCCGGACGATAGGGTTCGTTTCACAATAACTGAAGGCTGTCCCTTTCGGCCATATACTTCAAAGAGAGCGAAATGCTCGTTAACTCAAAAGACCTACTCTTGTGTGAAGATGGCCTCTATACTTCTGCATCTGTCTCGGCCCTGCATGTTTCTGGACATCTATCAACCATCAGTTAGGGCGGTTTCTCGCTCTTCCATTATCCCCTGGCTGCAGCCAAGAACTTCTTAATTTCTTCAGTTATCATTCGTCTGATACTTGTCGTCCATTTCCATGTTATTCTCACTGCAATAATCTTAATTACGTCGTCCGCACCATTGTCCTCTGGCGCATTTCTTTCCTTTCCCTTTCAGGTCATTATTACGAATTTCTATTCCTAATCAGAGTTCTGTTACTGTTGTTCTTCCTAATTTCTATTCGAAGCGCTGGTTATACATTACTTTATTCTTACTATAATTGATTTGCATTCCTCCTTTAAAACTTGCAATAGAAAGTTTGTATTTCTTGACGTTTATCTGCAATACATGCAATCAGTAAATAGATCAGCAGAATGATGGTGGTTATTGGTTATTTGAGCACCTATCCATCCTTTTTCCTCAGTCCAGTGGACACCGTATGATACTGTAATTTAACTATCGACCCCTTCGGCACGTAATCATTTTGAGTATGTGCTGTGTGCATAAATTAATATAAATAACGCCAACTGGAAGAGTAGTTGAAGTATCGATTACACTCTCTCTCTCTCTCTCTCTCTCTCTCTCTCTCTCTCTCGAACCATCACGACAAGCAATACAGAAAAATAACACGCGATTCTAGTGACACAGAACCACTGAAAACAAACTGGAGTACTGAAATAGGATAAAATATAAATATACACGAGCCAGCAGCTTCGGTTACAGCTTGTGTAGCTTCAGTGCTGCCTTTTAAACCACTCTAGGTAATGGCATTCTCTCTCCTCCTCCCCACCCTTCTCAACTATTCAAGTAGTTCTGTAACATTGTCTCTTGGAATGTGTGGTCTTGTATTTAGAAGGAACTAAGCTCTAATTCCCAGTCTAGCCTCCAACATCACGTTTCTGTAGTTAACCCACGTCATTTTATGGAGATGCCTCCAAAAAGAGCGCGGCTGAAAACTAGTGCCATAGTTCGCGCTGTCCGTCGCTCCAGACTGGGCGCTGTGGGTTGCGCGGCAGTCTCACAATGCACAGAGGCAGTTTTTGCAACACTCAGCTGTGCGGGCGCGGAATTTAGGCGGCGTGGGCAGGCCACCGAGTGGTGGCCTGCTAGCGGCCAGCGGAAATAGCGCCGTCCCGCTGCCAGGTTGCCGACCTCCCACGGCGTGACGTCACCAAGCGTGGGCGCTACTGGTTTCCCAGGGGTGCGCGCGAACGCAAAACGCAGTACTTGTACTTTTTCTCCATTTCAGTGAAATTATGGTTGGCAGCGTGACAAAATTAGTTAATGTTTTAATCATTCTTGAGACGTATGTGCTCAAAATTCAATAGTCTACGTGGCGTGCGTCATAGAACTTACGTAAAGCCGATTATGGTGACACGTGACATCACAGAAGGTTCATGACGAAACGGACGTTTGGCTGTAGTTAGTTGAGCAATTAGCGTTATTTATGTTTTAGTTATCACATTTAATGTTAACTGAGACGATGTAATGCAGTCTGACACTGCTTTAAAAAGAATTAATAGGGTACTCGAAAATGGCGTAAGACCGAAAGTATAGAACAGTGCATTATTAAACTGAAAACAAACATTTAGACGGTGTCAAAAGTTGATATATGTAAAACATATATCGTGTAAAATATGTGAAGTACTAAACGAAGTAACAGCTTTACACCATTGAAGATTTATCCAATTGCATTACGAAAGAGTTAAGCTTGCGCCCATCCCCCCTAATTGTTAAATGTGCCACACAACCGTCTCACCTAAACGTACATATTTTACACCAATATCGGCGCACATGTTAGACTCTTACATGTAACAGCTTTGTAATTTTAAGAATTTGAAAACAGCACACATTATAAGGAACGTAATGGGCAACCGGAAATAAATACTTTGGCATTTGAGCTTTGCCTAATCGGTACAATCTTTGTGATGAACATGCTGTGGTGTCACAAGGCTTAGGCCTGTCCCACCCCTCATTAAATCGACCAAGACTTATACGAAAAATTGTAAGAACAATTGGTATTATGTTCTTTAAGTTTGTTTTTTGGGTTTTCAGAAATACTGTGGGAAGAAAGTTTATATTGCAGATAACGTGGGCAAGGAATAAAACGAATGCTGCAAACTACCGTGAGCCATGGAAGAGCCGGGGCCGCGAGGGCGTCGAGCTTCCTAGGTCGTTGTTGGACAATGTCAAAGGAAGATATATTCTGCTTTCTCTTTGTAAACAGATCGATCTAGTCTTATAAGGTTCACGTAAAAACGTATAGGCGGGTTACCCATTAGGTGGTTCCCGATCCCTGTAATACCTCCACAGTTATTAAAAAGGTGTTAAACGGCAAAACCAATAGTTCATCATTCATATAGATAGAGTAGTAAAGATATACGAAAGGAAGAGTTGCGGCGTCAGAAAAGTGATACATCGCTCAGCAACAGAGGACGACGTAAACCGCGGACGATACGTGGTGAAAACAAACTGATGAAACATTAAGTCTGTAATTAAGCATAAGGCCACGTAACACTGCAATGCGTTATAAAAAAAAAGGCGGCTATGGGTAAAACAATATCTAAATAGCAGAGGTTCGAGAAAGACAATGCTTTGTTTGCAAATTTGTGACGACCATAGCGAATTTTAATATTTTGTGCTTCGGAAACTGCAGCTATTAGGCTGGCAAGAAAATCTAGTTACGTGGTAACGGGCTACTTCTATACCAGTTCGAGCCATTTCGTATTTTTTTTAAAAAAAAGCGTTTCAGTGATTATTACTGAAATTCGCAAATACTTGCGGCAGATTTTTAGTTCTGTGGAGGTTAATTGAATTTCAGTACGTCATTTGTCGTTTCATGAAACATTTGCAAAAGTGAATATATGTGTGTGTGTGTGTGTGTGTGTGTGTGTGTGTGTGTGTGTGTGTGTGTGTGTGTGTCACAAATTCTTATCGATGTCCTTCATTTCGGTTTGTAGTAGTTTGTTGAGGAGCTGCAGTTATCTCACCGTCTGTTCAGATAGCAGGCTCCTCAATTGTTGTTAAGTTACTGTACATCAGGTTTTGTCCATGTCCAGTTTTCATTAGCATATTTCATAAATGTGTCGAATGCTTCTGTTTTTCTACTTAAACTTGTCTCAATCTTTACAGTCCCATGGCCGCAAACTTTTTGCCTAGTACTTGACGTTCAGGTTATGTCATCTCTAATTATTTTTTAAATGATTACTTGTAGCTATAATTATTAGTCTGCAAATGACGTACAGTCTCATGTAATATTGTTCAGTACACCGTTCTGACTTTGAGGCGGCAATCCATATGACTTCTTTGTCTGTAATCATTATAAATTTCGGCGTACTTACTTCGTAGTAAAGACATTGCAGCACATAGATCACATTAAAGAATAACATAATACACTACATAACGAAACAATGAACACCGTTGCCTGTAGTCTGCTAAACAGCGCAAGAGACTACCACCCAACCCGAGAAGCAAGGTGCTTTTAAGTATGGCTTCCATTTAGAGAAAATTATGCATGCACAAAAGCGCATGAGCAGTTGCGTTGTTGGATATGCATGCGCAAAGTTGACCAGAAAAAGCCATCGGGAGGACTCACCT
Organism: Schistocerca serialis cubense; assembly: GCF_023864345.2. Lineage (NCBI taxonomy): Eukaryota > Metazoa > Arthropoda > Insecta > Orthoptera > Acrididae > Schistocerca > Schistocerca serialis. Next base: position 574,797,473 of record NC_064638.1, read on the forward strand.
TGAGAGATAAGCAGGTACTGGCACTCTCTTCGCAATACTTTCGAAGCAACTTCTACACAGAGTTAAATTCTGGAAACTGTTGTACATTAGCCAACGGTTTGCCCTTGAATAACGCAATTATTCACTGGAATATAGAGGTGCTGCAGAAGAGTTCGATATTGAGGGCAACGAGAGTAATAGTTTTTAAACTGCCGGTCTGACTAAAATAGCTAAGGTTGCAAGTACTGCGGACTTAACGGCTTTGCACAAAGGCACCTGACATGTTTAGTATGTTAAGGACCAGACGACAGTTCCTTGCTATTCCGAACACACAACTTCCGTCTAGCAGACAGACTGCATATAAAACTTCCTGGTACATTAAAACTGTGTGACGGACGGAGATTCGAACTCGGGACTTTTGCCTCTCGGGCCAAGTGCTCAGAGTTCGGAAGGTAGGAGATAAAAGTACTGGCGGAAGTGAAGTTTAGAGCGCATCGTGAGCTATGCTTGGGCAGCTCAGTTAGTACAGCACTTGCAGGCGAAAGACGCAGGACCCAAGTTCGAATCTGAGGAAGGCAGAGTTTTAATTTGCCAGGAAATTTCGTATCGGCGCACACTCCGCTGCAAAGTGCACTATATGCAATCTACCTCTTGAAGTACTTGGGATTGCAGTAGTGGCTTTCGTGCGCAATGAACTCCATATTATCTATACACTGGGAAATAAATGGGAAAATAGCTTCAGATTGGCTTCTGTTGACACCGGCACAGTGAAGAATTCAAACACGCCTCGGCGTAGCCGGCGTAGATCCAGCAACGACGCTTCGCAGAGCAAACAATTGCGCCATTAGACAGCAGTTGTTGCGAGGAACCAGATAGGACAGATTTGTTTCGGTTGTTATTAAAGTCGCGCTCCGTTGACTGCGACAAGTTAGTTTCGCGTCATACAGGAGATCAGGCCCTATTTCCCGTCCCTCGTAGAGGGCTGTGGGCACATACGCCAAGCAAATCTTACATTTTGCACATTATTACTCATACCGAAGAAACTTCCCATCAATGCTATGGAAAAAAGGGAAATCCTGTGGTAAGCAGGAGACTTGTATTTATCGGGGATGCGTGGTCGCGTACAGCAGTTGGTGGTGCCAGGTTCGCGACCGGCAGAAAGCCTACAAGTAAGCGACATGTTCAAACGTGTGTCGCGTAGTATATACTTTACTGAATCTACAGCGTACGCTACGTGGGGATTGAAGTGCCAGTTAAATTATTTTAACTCACGACCACCGATCTATGTATTTCTGCGCCCGGAAACGTGAGCAGAGAATCAGCCAGAGGTAAAAGTGAGGCGGTGTCTGTTGGCAGGTGAACGACTTCCTGTCCGGCAAGGCGCCACTGAACCTGACAATGCGCCTGGGCGACCACATGATGCTGATCCAGCTGCAGCTGTCGACGGTGACTCCGAGCGGCGGGCGGCGCTCCGGCGCGTCGCCGTCCACGTCGGGGGCGAGCAGCACGTCGCGGGTGGCGGCTCCCGCCGCCACCACCACCTCCAGCGCCGCCCCCGCGCCCGCCGCCTCCCGACACACCCACTCTCACGCCCCCGCTACTTCCTCCTCCGCCGCCGCCGCTAGCAAACCGTCGCCCTCGCCGTCGTCGTCCGCCGCCGCCCCCGAGATCTGCCGGTGCGACAGCTCGTCGTCCGCCTCCGGGCCCGCCTCCGCTGCCGCGGCCGCCGCCAGACCCACGCTCGACACCCGAGCCCTTGCCGAGGCGTCGCGCAATCTGACGCAGACGCTCAAGCAGCTCTCCTCAGAGGTAAGTCGCCTGCTACCCATGTCTATCTGTAGGCCGTACTTATCACATCGGAGGGGACTGACACAACTTCTTGATCCTACTTAACAAATCCGAAGGTCGTTGTCTACAAAAAATGAAATAATCGTATGCTATTGTTGGCCATGAGGCCCCATGCGGGGGAGTTCGGACGCCGTATTTAGTCCTTTTTAGTTGACGCCACTTCGGCGACTTGCGAGTCAATGACGATGAAATGCTGGACACACAACAGTCATCTCGAGGCAGAGAGAAACCGACTCCAGACCACGAGCTGCGGACGTTGTCTGGAGAAAGTTTTAAAGCAGTGAAACACAATTCACAAAATAATTCGAAAATAACCCTTCTAAGATTAATTTCCGAGCCCCGTTAAGTTCGAAACTTTCGTCAATTATCAACATCGCCGTCGGTAGCTGAGTGCGTTTCCGAATCTCGCTACTAGCAGCATGTTTCTTACATTTAAATTACGTTCTTACTAACAAGTAGAAGTGATGATAAACAAATATTAAGTCATTTTTATACTACATATGTGGCGTTTGTTCCGTTGGACATGTCAGACAGAACACACTTGTATGGTATATCTGTAAGCAGAGTCTGACCGAAAGCATGCTCGGATAGCAGAATTCATTAAGGCGACCGCTGACATAAGAAGAAAATCTGGGTTAGAGTCCTGGTTCGGCACAAATTTAGACTTTCACCTTTGTAATATTTCTGTGTACATTTGCGGTTGACGTCGAGATCTCCCTTGAAATCATTTTTAATAAAGTTTTTTAGTTGCTAGTCGTAAGAAAACGTTATAATCAGACGCGCAAAATGCCGTAGTGTTAAACGAAAAGGCATATTCATCAACAGTACAAAAGTTTCTATGCAAAAAGCATTTTATTTTCTATTCGATGCTTCGCATTTTGTTGCGAATTTTAATTGTGAATTCTAAGATCTTCGTGTGATTCATAATTAAAAATAAAATGTCACTTCTAATAAATTATCGTGATTCTATGTTGACATTTGTTAATAAGTATCTGATTTAAATATTAGAAAAAGTTGCTGCTAGCTAGATTCCAACCAGCGACTGTGTTTCAGTATTTCCCGCTATGGACTCGGCTGCCAGTGATCCTAATAATTCGTTAAAATTATTTTGTAATCAACATCGCTCAGAAGTCCTCTAATTTTAAGGATACAGGGTACTTTTTCGCCTCAATATCATGTAAAAATCAACACTTATCTTTCAGGCACTGGTTATAATGTGTGCGTTTCACAGATCTTTTGTTGATATCCGATAATGCAGCACACTTTGTGAACAAATTTGGAAGTATTTTGAATGTTCTTGAACATTCTTAGGGTTATTCAAAAATTAGAGAAACTTATGCAATTTATTTTCCAAAATGCTTCCTCAAGTTGAGGTACCATTTGATCCAATGTTACACATTTCAAGGAGACCAAATTTTTACCAGATATGCATGACATGATGACCTAGGTAGTAGACCTATTTAATTCCACGTATTATGTATATTAGGATACAAAATCACATCTTACATTGTAATTTTTGTAATTTTTTCCTAATAAGAATGTTACTTTCCTATAATTTAGTTGATCTGTAACAAAGCTTAGGTCTACGGCATGAGTACGAACTAGTGCAAGTTACAGAAAAAAATTGGAGCAATGCTTTACACTTTCGGAAGTATTTGTATCTGAATTCTGAAAAATGCACCTTGTGGGGAAATTGCGGATGAAGTTTTTGCGGATGAAGATCAGTCTAATTACACTGTGCCTCAGTACATTCCTGAAACATGGTCTTCATCCTGCATCATTTCTTAATCTTCAAGCTTCCTCTTCGCATACCTTTTAGCACTTCTTGCTGCTTTGGTAACTTGAAGAGTGTCTTTCAGCTTCATCCACCCGTTGTCACAAGCAAGCAATTGATCTTCCATATTAGAGCCACATTTTATGCCTATAATACTCAGGACTTCCAACCTTCCTATCACTCCATCATCGAAACATATCACTGCATCTAGTACACTAACTTCTAATGTATTTAGTCCTACAAAAAGCATTCTTTGGTAATCTTTCCCATATGCAATGTCTGAAACTTTCATTTGTATTCTGAGTGCCCCCATGAAGACATTTACTAAGTAAAACAGGGTCACTTAGGTCTCTAAAAGTTTGTATTATTTCATTCATAATAGGTTCAGGAAGAGAATACCATCATAAGCATATTTGACCACTTTCTTCTGCTTTTTGGTAACCACTCCAAGAATCTGCTTCTTTAGGGCAAAGTCCGTGAACAGGGTGGTCATCTGTGGACAACTCTTGAATGTAGGTGGCCCATACAGCTTTTCTCATTGCTGTAACATCATTCAGAGGTGCAGTTCGTCTAATGGCCTGTCCATAATAACTCTAAAAGTGATCTATTTGTTTCTATCAATCTGCCTCGACCAGACAGATATTTTCCATCAGGTAGCAACTTTCATTTCTCTTCGTAGCTTTCGCAATGTAGCACCCATTCTCTTTTGCACATGTCCAAAACACTCCAGTTTCGTTACCAAGGTATCACCATAAACACTGAACTCGTTAATTTTATTGAAAGCTTGAGAGTCCCCATCGCCTAGGTACTTCCTATATCTTATTATAAACAGGCACCAACCTCTGAAATATTTTTAGAGCTCCATCTCACTCCATACCTCCACTGTAACCATCATAATTCTTAGAACACTGATGTTCAATACGTCCTTCAGTGTTACCATGGCAGGTGTGGCAGTACTTAGATAAGCACTAAACATCAACTTTTCCATTCTCCAGAGAAGTAGCAGTTAAAACACCATTCAAGGAACGATATCCTCCACGTTGCCATGTCCCATGAAGTGCAACAGCAATGTCCCTTGTTCCATTAATATTTACAGGTTCTTCTACTGCACGTTTCATGTCTGCTTTAGACACAACTGTCAAAGCACGTAAATGTACTTTTATGTACTTGCTGAATCTACTGGGAGGAGTTAGATCCCTCAAACAACAAAACGTTTGAGCAGCCTTTCTCCTTTTTCTATTGCACGCATTGCATACTCGAACTTAAAATTCACATCATATGAATTATGCACAATGTTCGAAGACATTTTCGAGGTAGATTTATTGCAGGATCTACACAGAACAACTAATTTTGACGCAAAACCCTTCCTGCTACTTTATTTCCAGTCTGTCTACACCATAAACTGTGTGACTGGATTAAAAAGTGTCTAGCAAACAGAATACAGCATGTCATTCTCAAAGGAGAAAAACGTATAGAAATAACCTAGGGCGTGGTCCCAATGGAGTGTTACAGGACTATTACTTTTCATATTGTGTGTAGAAATGTAGTGTATAACGTCAGCAGATGATGCTGTCAGCGTTGCATCCGTAGAAGTAGTAATGCTAGAAACTTATAGCGAAGTGCAGGAATACCCGCAGAAGATAGACGCCTGACGTAGTTTGTGGTAGTTGACCCTCTGCATAAACAAAGGCCGGTTGTATGATTACATGACGACAGAACAATTACTGGAAGCAGTCACATCCGTAAGTATTTTATGAAGTATGCGTACGGGGCGATGTGAAATGCAACGATTACTGATTCATAGGAAGAATCCTCAGGAAGTTTAGTCCAACGAACAAAACAGGTAGCTTACAAAATTCTCATTCCACCAATGCTTTAATATTACTCGTCAGCTTGGGATCCATACCAGATAGCATTAATAGAAAGAAAGAGAAGATCCTAAATTGAGCAGAAAGTTCCTGAATACGTTCATTTAGTAAGCCCGGAATCGTCATGGAGACACTCGCCCACCTGCAGTGGCAGACGCTCCAAGAGGCATTCTGCAACTTGATGTGGTTTATAAATAAAGATCAGATCAGACATGCCTAGAAGGCTGAACAAATATACTGATGTCTTCTGCGAATGTCTTGCTTACAGACCATGAAAGTAAAATTAGATATATTTGAACTCCCACAGAGGCTTACCAGCTAGCGTTCTTCCTGCGGACCATTCGCGATTGCAACCGGAGAAGAGAAAGTACAGGTGCGTTTACACGTGTACGCCTTCCGCCTGGCCGCCGTGCGACTGCTTGCCTCACGCGCAAGTAGACACACTCTTGTAGCTGCGTGCGACTGATGCCATTTACACCTGTGTTCACGGTAGACTCATCTACTTCAGTGTGGGACAAGCAACAGCCGCAAGGCGCACAGGTGTGAACGCACCTTAACAATGGTACGCATCGTACCCTCCCACACAGCGGGAGTAGAGGTGTAGATGTAGACATGTGCTGGCTGCCACAGTAAATGCATATTTTGTGAATTACGATAGTGAAGTAGGAAAACAGTGCACAAATAGAGATTTCGAGGTGGAAAAACTTCGATATTCACACATGAAACCAATAAATTACGGCACAGTGCCGGCTACCGCCTGATAACCGCTTGAGTGATTCAGAGTATCAGTATGTATGTAGATGTATTGTGTGGTGCATAAGTTCGTAGCGCTTTCGTTTTACAGTTTGGTATTGCGGTAGCTATGGGTTTATTTATCGATTGTAACTTTTATTTGTAGTGCAGTGTTGCTGTTTGAGTGTCATTTTGAGAAAGAGAGTGGAGCTGTGGACGCTAAAAAAATGGTGTGCAAGTGGAAAAATAGTGTTTCCGACATATTCTTCTGTTGGAATTGAAGGGTGACAGCAGCGGAGGTAGCCAGGAACATTTGCATTGTGTATGGGGGATAATGCCATTGGACAGAACATGGCAAGAAAATTTTCTCGTTTTAAAAAGGATCGATTTGACGTGAGTGACTCTACACGTTCAGGAAGAAGTTTGGGGTTCGAAGAAGATCCTTTAAATGCATTAATTCACGCTGATCCACGTTAGGGTACTTGAGAGCTGGCAGATGTGATAAACTGTGATCATTTCAGCATCGTGAGACACTTGCACGCAATGGGAAGGTTCAAAAATCGCGTTTATGGGTAACGAACGGTCTAAGCCAAAATCACAAAAATCAGCAGAATGCCATATGTGCTTCTCGGCTTGCTCATCGGCAGCTGGCTCGTGAACAACAGACCATTCCTATCTTCTATCGTTACTGGTGGCGAGGAATGGTGTCTTTATGCAAAAACCAGAAAAAGAAATGTCTGAGACCAAAGCAATCCCCCATCTAAAAGACCTGCGCGCATCCATTAGGGATGTTATACATCTGGTGGAATAATAATTGTGGTGTACAACGAACTGTTTTCCCGAAGTGTGACAATCACTGCTGATACTTTGTCAGCTACTGAGACGTCTTGCAGATGCAGTCAAAGAACGGCGACAAGGAATACTGTGTGAACTGATGCTGCCCCACGATTCTGCCACACTGACACACACTATAGAAGAGTTAGGTTGGAAAGTCGTTCCGCACACTCACTATTCACCTGATCCTGCGTCCTCCGATTTTCGTCGTTCCCGCTCTCTATCGAACAACCTTCAAGGAACTTATTTTCTGGATGAAAGTGCGATCTGAATTTGGCTCGACGAGTTCTTCGCTCCAAAACCTCGTGGTTTCTACAGTCGCGGAATCGAAAAGCGTCCCCAGCGTTGGCAGACTGTTGTAAGATAGTGAAGGACAACACATTATTGGTATCTGAACTATGTTGTTTTCTATCCGTTTATTGAATTTGCGAACTTACGCACCATCCCAGTAGCTGCCAAAGTTCCTTGGTGGCGTTGAGCGCGTGCCGGCTGCGGAGGGTCACGTGCAGCTGCGGCCGCCGCGGTCCCGCTTTCCAGGGGAGGCGGCCCCGGCTGCGCTCTGGAAAGCCGCACTGCGCTGCTGTACTTATCACCGGGTGAGAAATCGCCCGCCGATAGGCGCCGCTCCCTGCGCGGCGAAAGTGTATTAGGAGGCGCTGGCGCTAGCCCGCTGCTTTCCCTGTCGTTGCGCAGGGGTCGGGCCTCTTACTTCCTTTGCCACCGTCCTACCTCCGTTTCCTTATGCGCAGGCAAACTAAGACGACGAACCGAAAAGTCGCATCTGCAACAGACTTTTGTTCGCCAGGCAACACGCTGTAGCCTACATTATCTTCACTTCGCGAGCCACTCTGCAGTGCCTGGCCAGGTGTTCTGAGTACAATACTAGCAATTTTCTCTCCTGTTGCCGACGTTATACTGTAGATTTCCTGTAACAGCGTACGTCAACCATTTCAACGGACGGAGAAATGCCACAGCATACCACCTCAAATAGGACAGTGCATAGTACACAGCACTAGTGCAAGAAACAACTTTGAAGTTAATGATGTAATTTTATGCCAATGAACACGTACTGCCTGTCACCTTAGTCTCTGATGTCCACGAGCACATAAAATTGTTTGTAGGGAAAACGGATGTTCGACTTCGGTTTATAGAGAAAATTTTAGGAAATTGTAGGTAATCAATAGAGGAGACGCGTTCTTGGGTACTGCTAGAGTGTTTGGGTTCCATAACAAGTCGGATTAAAGGAAAAATAGAAGGAATTCAGAGGCATGTTGCAAGATTAATTGTAGGTTCCATAGAGGGGTATTAGGGAGATGATGCGTGATGGGAATCCCTGGAGAGAATACGGTCTTTCCTTGAAACACTTAGAGAAAAAAAAAATTCGAGAACCGGCATTTGAAGCTGACTGGATAAAAATTCTACTGCCGCAATAACAAATTTCACGTAAGGGTACAGGGACATTCTGCGATGATCCATATGGTGGAGTGCGGATGTAGACAAGAGTAAAAAGCAGCAGCATAGTACTCGCCCTGTGTTACTCGAAAATTTCATGACGAACTTCCATCTTCCAAAGATTTCATTCTAATTTCCCCGAGCATTTATATTAGTTTCGTGTGGGATATACCGATCTATAAAGATCCTAGGAACGCATTTCTGCATTCGGTCTATGCCTGCTGCCAGGCGTAATTTAAAATTGTCTACATAGAACTAACAGGGGAATACAGAACGTATACATAAAACGGAAGCGAGTTTCTCTCATGGAAGAGCGTCGCAGAGTTACTGAGAAACCTTATCTGACAGAAGCAAGAAGGTAAATGCCAAGTATGTGGCTAAAGTTTAAAGAACTAGTATTACGTGAGCAGGTAGGAATATTTACAGCTCTCGTAAGGACAGCAAGAACAGGATTTCACTAATTATATTGCGCACAGAGGCGTATAACCAGTGTTTCCTCCCCCGTTCCGTACAGGAATGGTCTGTGAAGAAACTCAACAACAGGATACAGTCGAAGTACTCTCTGCCATGCACTCCAGTGGTGTAGAGTCTGGAGGCGTTGATCATCTAAGAAGTACCGCCAACCTTTCATCATGTTAGGTCACCTATGTGTTCCGTAAATGGATATTAATTCGCGGTATCTTCAGTGGCTACCGGTTTTTGTCAGCTGGATAACTAAATATGCGTAGGTCCGATAGTTCCGTGGTAGCCTTAGATTGGCAGGTTACCTTTTCTGCTTGGAACACAGTGCTTTGAGTTCGGTTTGCGAAACGCACGATTGGCCAGGCGATGGTGGCAAGAATGTCTTCCGCGACTGGCGTGTTAGTTTCCTTGCGTCGCAGAGTAAGCCTCGTCGGCTTTCTCCTGCCGAGAAAGCGGAGAGCGGGGGCGCGCTGCAGACACTCCACCAAAAAAAAGGTCCGCTGGTTTCTAAAGTACGGCCTGTCTCTGCGGCGGATACCATAGCTACCACCATTCCGTCGACTCAGCTGTTAACGAACCATACAATAATTCTACAGAGAATGCAGTAGGCCTTTGTCTCTTCCGGCATCCCTTATCGGCTCAGCCGTAACGGGAAAACATGAAACAGTTTTTCAGAAAAATCATAACATGACTACCCAGTGAACAACACATTAATTTTTTATCCTGTCCTGTTTTTGCGTCTCATTTTTCTGCAGGTGCAGTTACCCAGGTAACACATCTTGTACAATATGCTGCCTTCCGCGACGGTAGTGAATTTTATTTAGACGTTATTTAGTCCTTATTTGGACCATAAACGTTTCGTTTTGTTCCAGAGCATCTTCAGTGGTCACTGCAATAATTTGGTTTAGTCACAAATCAGTCTGTCAAGATAGTAAGCAATTCCCGTGTTTTACGTTACTACTATTAAACAGTAGTAAATTAAAATTATTACTGCTGGGTTTTACCTCTTGCTTCTTTCCTGATGTTCTTCCATACGTAGGTGCTCAAATTTTATGACATTTCGCTTCACTGATGCGCGCTTTTCTTGTGTAGATGCACTTGCAACGTTGCAACAAAGTACACGAGGTGGAAGTGTCTACACAACGTGAAAGCTAAAAAAGTATAGTGTGTCAGTGAAGTGCCGTCACTTAAAAAACAGAGCACCTGTGTGTGGAATAATATTTAGAACGAAGTAGGAAGCAAAAGATCGTGATCATAATAGCAACTTAAAACGCATGTTGTCTAAATACTTTTTCTACACTCGCAAAAGGCAGTAACTACTCTTCGTGATTCTCTGGTCGGGTCTGCTGCCGGACCATACAATGATAGTGACCAAATTATCTGAGCAGTCCACCTGGCCACCATCTTCAGGTGAACACACGGAACTCAGACTGAAAGGCGAGATGTAACAAACCTTAAGATAGCGGCCAGGTGGCTCGCTGTAATATTGTAAAGATTGTGTGATCCGCCTGCAGACATGACAAGAATATTGTCGCTTTAATATACAATACTACGTAGTCACAATAATTTTCATAGTCTTTAAAGCATTCCCCGCCCGAATAAACTAGTACTAAACATACTTTCGTCTCTTAATTTCTGTGGCTGTCAGCAGTTGCTTCAGTTATTAAATTGGGCCTGGCGATATAGTACTAACGCGCGTGGAATTAGAAATGTTGCAGGATCGAATCGTTATTAAACCACGGAAGTTTCTTTAGTCTGTCTTCACCTCTGTGATGTATGTGAAGATTCGCCAGAAACACGTGGTTCCGTTTCCACGTTCAACTGTGGGTTTAAGGGTGTAAGTTAGGAACATGTAAGTTGCCGAAGTGGTGTCCAATTGAAAGACTTGGACCAGGCCATTAAGCGAGACGAAATTATATAGAGTTATTAAACTTAGTCCAAATCCGTCTGATAAGTGAACCAACAATACGCATATCGTCGTTTTCGTGTAGAACTTCATCATTGGCTGCATTTTCGTCTAAAAAAGCTGGCAACATTACACAAACTTTCTTTTTTCTTAGAGAGAACTTCAGTGTTAGAGGTGCAATATTCGCCGCTCTTTACGTGAAGTGTTAGTATTGTCCAGCTCAAATTGAAACTAGGTCAAATAATCAGTGCCAAACGCAGGAAAACCTGAAAAATGTGCGAGTCGACGACACTTCCGTGTGTAAGAAATGAGACAAAAGCGCTGACACTAGCGAAACACATGACAAAGAAGTAAAGTATTTTGTAGTAGATCGAAAGACTAAATTCAAATACCAGTAATTGGCTTAATAAGACATTAACTGACTAGGAAACGGGAAGGTCCATTCGCTGTTTAAAAAGAATTTTTTTAACCTGCAGTCAACGTCGTAGGGCGCGGAACGCAATCTTGGATTGGTGAAAGAAATTGTCCGTGTTCTTTTCGAGGGATAATAGCATTTTTTTTCCTTCAGCGTGTTTGGAAAACGTTGGTAAACTTAAACATAAGAGGCCCAGATGGGGATTAAAATCGCCATCCCAACCTAAGGTAGGTCCGATGTCCCAACAACTAAGCCACCTCAATGTATTTTTCATGTTAAAGGAAATAAACGCCGGCCTTTGTGGCCGCGCGGTTGTACGCGCTTCAGTCTGGAACTGCGCGACCGCTACGGTCGCAGGTTCGAATCCTGCCTCGGGCATTGGGGTGTGTGTGTGTGTGTGTGTGTGTGTGTGTGTGTGTGTGTGTGTGTGTGTGTGTGTGTGAGATTTCCTTAGGTTAGTTAGGTTTAAGTACTTCTAAGTTCTAGTGGACTAATGACCTCAGAAGTTAAGTCCCATAGTGCTCGGAGCCATTTGAACCTTTTTTCTTTTTTTTTAGAAATAAACTAGCAAGCAACCACACCCATGTCTAATCGATAGTAAAGATTTCACGTATAAAATGTTTATCTATAGTGGCAGCATGTTACTTTTCGATGACATACCTACTTACCTTACGATGAAAATTATCTAGAAATTTTGTCGAAAGAATAATACTGTCAAACTGCTGACAAACCGGAAATTGTAATCCACATATTCGCAACGGCTAAGTGTACGGGGCTTCAGTCATTAACTGACAGTCATGCAGCCACACTGACGGTGGATCCGTGGAAAAGAAACATGAATGTTCGTGGCAGTCCCGAAGGTGGACCACTGCTGCTAGGCAAAAGGTAGCCTTCTCTCATTTTCCAGGAAGTTTGCTTCGTAGAACGTGCAGACGCTGATTCCCTTAAGGAACAATTGTAGCCACCAATCCGGAACGAACTAAAGACTGGCTTGGAATCTCATTGATTGGAGCAGAAGTGTCTTCAGTGATTAGTCCTGCTTCGAATAGAGCCCCAACGACTAGCGAAGACGTGTCTGGAGATACCGCGGACAGTGGTGGGATACCAACCTGATAGTCGCTCGCCATACGGCCCGACCGCCGGAAGTCTGGGGATGCTATTTCATTTCGAAGAAAAATCCCTGTAGTTGTCATTCGCGGCACCATTACGGCACAGCGTTAAGTCGACGCTATTCCGCGTCCCGTTTTGTTGCCCTCCATGGCAAGCCGTCCTGGGTTACACTTCAGCAAGATAATGTCCGCACGCACACGACGAGAGTTTCTAATGTTTGTCTCCGTGCTTCCCAAAACCTACCTTGGCCGGAAAGATTTCCGTATCTCCCTCCAGTTGGAAACGTTTGGACCATAGTAGTCGGGGCCCTCCGACCAGAAAAGAATTTTGACGCTGTAACTCGCCAACTGGACATAATTTAGCTTGATATCCATTAGGACGACATCCAACAACTCTTACCAGTGCCAAGCCGAACTACTGCTTGCACAAAGACTAGAGGTGGATCAAAGCATTATTTGCTCAATTTGTGAAGCTATTTCTCTGCGTCTCGCTGAGGGATAAATGGTCAAGTGAAGCACTCATACAAAAGGTTCAAAATCACTAACCCAGGCTTGCTGGTGCATCAAAGTAGCGGTCGCTTATTCAGGAACAGTTTCATGTAGGCTCCTGCTTTATGTTCGGTAATGTTCAAGACGGTGCGTGCACGTAAAATGGCCCGTACTTCCGCACCCGTGATAGTTGACGGTGGTAACTTCCTAGCTATACATTTACCACGTGCGTTGCCATCGCTTAACTGCGTGGCGCATCTTCAGCCAAGTGGGTCAGGGCAACCCATTTAATTTCGAAACTTGCTTTAAAGTTAGAGTTAAAATCTTTCCCACCTACTTCTGTTTCCGAAATCAGCGCTGTCGCTGGGCGCAGCAGTAAACATGGCAGGCGAGCCTCGTCGTGGAAGAGACTAAACAACGTACTGGCGTTTCGAGCGCGTGTGCGCGAGGCCATGCTTTAAAACTGGCATACTGTCATGTATGTTAGATATTGAGTGTTGTCGAGAGTGGTGGAGCGGGCGGGGTGTTGCCAATGGATGGAGAAAACTCCGTTCCCGTGAGCAGACTAATGTGGGGACATGAGCCAGTTCTACCCGCCCGTCTCCCGTGTGGTCTCTACCTAAAATGGACGTCGAACTGCAGCAGTCACTGTGCCGGCGAAAGATGTTGATTGCGGCTACCGTGTTGTAGTTAGGCAAGAAATAGTGTCGCTTCTATGCGGAGAGGTTAAGATACTGCGTCCACATGTGTATATTGTACGCTCTCCATTGCAGAAGAACAAAACCTGGACTGCTTCAAAATTGGTGGAAAAAGTGACAGTTCTGCCAGGAAAGAGCACTGTTCTGTCCTTCGTGAACGATTTGCGATCTCTCTCTCTCTCTCTCTCTCTCTCTCTCTCTCTCTCTCTCTCTCTCTCTCTCATATATGCCTGCTCTGCGATTCTTTACATCCACCATGTGCCCAGTTATCCTCTGAGGTTTAATACTTTTTCGCCATGACTCATTGCGGAATATTCATTTATTCCTTGAAAAAGTAGCTCTTTCGAAGGCGTCCTATAGTTTCTTCGCCATTGTTTATTTCCTACACCCATATAAAGCTGTGCTGAAAACGTAGCTTTCATTGAATATCTTCCTGTTCTCGAGGTCTATGCTTTTTGACTGTTTGCCTTGTACAATTATTACTACTTTAGCGCTACATTTATTCTTAACAATTACAGCCTATTACCGGGAAGCTAACGCGGGCTATACAACTTAAATTTTTGTGGTTAATAATGTATGTATTAACTATTCCTGGTACTTACTAAAAAATACAAATACTACTACCACTACCACCACCACCACCACCACCACCACCACCACCTTCCTCTACGAAACTGCAATAAAACCCATACAGTTGGCCACCTACTAATGCCACTGTTGGTAATCTTAACATTCTTCGTTGAAATATTCCGACTAATAAAACTGACTTGATAAGCTGCAATCTGAGCAGATATACTCGAACCATACGTGACAGCTGTTAGTATACACTAGTGGTATGTTCCGATTATTTTCAATGGGAGCCGCAGTTACCTACTTGTAATGGTTACAATTTTGTGAATCACGTTTGGAGCTTTTCTGCCTGCTTTCTCAGGCATGATACCCAGAATCGCGACGTTCAAGAATACTCGGTTATCTCGTTAGGGCCCTTATGATCGTTACGTCGTTTATTTTAGGATTCCGTGCTGGGTTTCCTTTCAGCAGGAGGTACGTAGTTTAGAGATACTAATGAAAATTTGACCCAAAGACAACTTTGCATGATCTTCCTTCACTCATCTCCCTGTGTAGATAGCAAAATTCGTCCAGCTCGTAGTCTGTTAATTATCTTCAGTATTAACTTCCATACATGTCTTAAAAAACACTGCTGACAATTCACAATTGTGCTAATTACGTAGCATGTAGTCGGTGGGACATGTGGAAGTTTGGGTCGGTCCAGGGAGATAAGCAAGAAATCCGGGTTAGAGTTACGGTTCAGCACCAATTCTGATACCACTATTGGGTAATAGATGTATACCTAAGACTGCTGGAACCGAGGAATTCGTTTTCAGCGAATTTCGACTTTACAGTATTTCTTGCATATCTGCTTATTACAACCATCAAGGTCGGTCTCTCTCTCTCTCTCTCTCTCTCTCTCTCTCTCTCTCTCTCTCTCTCTCTCTCTGGTCACGTTGATAGCACGTAGGAATTTCCGATTGCGCTGAATAGAGCCTCGTTAGTATCAGCTGCGGCAGTGGGCTGCAGGCCCCGTAAATACCGCGTCGTGGCAGTCTGTATCTGCTGAGGGCGGTACAGTACAGTACGTGTCGTGAGGTGAATGGCATTGTGCGTCCTGAAGGCTGCTACCTCACTTTTGTGCTGCTGCAGGTATGGGCAGGGACCACGGTCGTCCCAGCTACCTGGCAGCGTTTGTGTGCTACGGCAGTTTGTTTAGCTGTGTGTGACCATCAGCCCCGGCTACCTGCTGCGGCACAGGTTGATACTTCCGTCCACTTGTTGGAATGAAGCTTAGAGCCCTCACCATAACCCCCCCCCCCCCCTCCCACCCCACCAGCAAAACACGCACATGCACAATTTTTTCCAGGTAACATGGCTGCTGTGACATGCTGAAGGCTCATTCTTATGTTACGTTAAGTACATTGTAACAGGAGGTTTGTAAATACCTAAATCAGCAGAGATGAAGTTTCAGAGAAATGCTATACAATTTGACCAAAGAGGGCAAAACAAAACGCTGTTTTTTTGCACTTTGACTTTTTGGAACAAGACTGTGTTGTGGACGTCTTTGCACAACGAAAAGAAATATAAATGTGAATGTCTCCAGTGATCAGATTCTTTTCTGGAATGTTCACGTAACGTAATACGTTGTCTGTATTATAGTACGCAGCATGGCATGTTCTTGGAAGCATTATGATAAGTTTGCTTTAACTGCCTCTGCACTAGAGAAATCATGTTCGGTAGTCAAGCTTGTAGAAATGTTACATGTGTGTTACTGTTCATCTGGGCAACAAAGACGTCCGCAATATTTGGGCACTACGTGCCTTTGTACACGCAGTCATTTATTTTTTATTATCCCTTTCGCGAGATATGCAGCATAAATGTCGCACAGTCTCCTTCGAATAATGCGCTGCACTTTCAAAAAAATCCACCAAAACTAATCCTGCCCGTCACCATCATAAATACTTATTTCACATTATCCCGTTTCATATCGCTTCGTCGTCTTCAGTCCATCTCAATCGTTGCTGGATGTAGGCTTTTCCATGTGTTTCCATTGTCCTCGATTTCATGCCATTGGTACTATAGTGGTGTCAACGGCCTTGCCGGAGTGGTAACATCGGTTCCCGTCGGATCACCGAAGTTAAGCTCTGTCGGGCTGGGCCAACACTTGGATCCGGTCTGCCGAGCGCTGTCTGCAAGCGGAGTGTTCTCAGCCCTTGTGAGGCAAACTGACGAGAAACTTGATCGAGAAGTAGCGGCTCCGGGGTCGTAAACACGCATGTCGGGAGCGAGGTGTGCTGACCACATGCCATTCATATCCGCATCCAGGGTCGCCTGTGGGCTGAGGATGACACGGCGGCCGATCGGCACCGTTGGGACTTCATGGCCTGTTCGGGCGCAGTTTAGTTTATGGTACCATAGTATTCCAGCCACCAGCTTTACGTCGTTAAGCCATCTCCTTTGGGGCCTGTCAATGCCTTATGTGGACCCTTGGTCTCCAGTGAACAATTTTAGGGGTCTATCTGCTGTGATCTTATAGAGTTACGTGTCCGACCCATTGCCAATTCAGTCTGAAATCCTAAACGTGTAACTTCTCTTTCTAATGTCCTCTGATCATATCCTATCCCTAAGCCCGCGTCCTGTAAGCGACAGAAGCGGCCGACAGCTTCAGGCGATAAAACACAACCGCAGTTATAGATCGGTGTCACTGCCTGTCTCCCGCTGCAACTGGCGACGTTCGAATTCAAACGTGTTTGAATCTTGTCGCTGCAGTACGCGCGACAGAAAGCGACAGCCACCTGTCTTCTGGGCAAAGTAGACTCGACGGCAGCTGTGAAATACTTACCCGATTTTAAGAAAACTATTCGGTGAAAAAATTTGATTCTTCCGCATCTTATAGCTTGATACCTTTACACGATAAAGGTCTGAACTTCTTTCGTTATTCGTCATAGTTACCGTGCTGCACGAAATTGAGTACATGGCTGCACGACATTTTTAAGTGTTTGCAGAGGTAAAATCACATTGCGTAGACTTTCCGTATAGTTCATTTAAGGTCATACATTATTGCGTATGAAATGTAACCAATATATCTAAATTGTATTTAAAGTTGAGACTGCAATGATATCTATCTTCATTCTTGAGATATTGGTTGTTATATCCGCGGACGGGTCGCTCGTGGCGCGTCCTAACCTTCCCTGCGCTTCGGGAATCAAGTGGCCGTAAATTCCTCGTATCTGAAACGGTTCGAGATATCGAAACAATTTTTGGAAATGACAGCACGTAGAAGGGGCTATTTTGTCATATGAATAACAACCAATAAGTTATGCTTATCTATTACTGATATTTTAGAACCGCGACTGTATATTGAATGTAAATAAGTTATACAGAACTGCAACCAGTCACTTTTTTTAATAATAATGCTGACTGGTTGCAGTTCTGTATAACTTATTTACAATCAATACGTTTTTGTAAATGCTTGAGCAGACGAAAAAGACTCCTTGTGTATTGCACCATGAGGTTTCGTCCGAATTTTCATAGTCAAACAAAGGGAGAGAAATAGGTAAACAGGGTATCGAAGTGACCAGCGTGAGATCTAGTTTTTCAAGAAAATATTAAATTGCTTTAAAGTAATAAAGGTAGTTAACGTAAACTTGAGTTGAGGAAAAATTGAAATATTTCACGAAAACCTGCTGCCAAGCTACGTAAATGTAGTGTCAAAAATTTCATCTGTTAAAGGCCTAGCTGCTTTGCATATAAAGAAATCATTTGTGCGGTATTTAAATCTCAAACAAGCTTCCTTCGAATCAGGTGCGTTAGGAAGACCAACGAGTAAGATCATGCTTTCTGAATAAAACAAGAAAATAAGAAATGAAAGAAATCAAATATTTTACGAAATGATTTGTATAAAAGAAATGAGATCATCAGAAAAACATTCTATGTGCCTTTGAATGATGCTCGAAAACATCAACAGAAAATGAGGTGCACCAAACGTTTCCCTAATATTTTTTATTTCATACTTTTAGACAAATCATTAAACAAAACGTTAGACTTTCTTTTCAAAAATTTTGTATGCTTTACTTTTACAGACGATTTAGATTAATTGAAACGCTTGGCCGTAACACTGGCTGCTGATGAATTATGTTCGCAACTTCAAATATCTGTAAAAGCTGATAGTTCATTGCAATTTATTGGGAATTTAACTTGTGATAAACTGAGATAGGCGTGTGTACACTTACACACAGTTCTTTGCCAAGAACTTAAAAATGTACTTAGCGATGCAGTGCAAACAGTATATATAAAAATTAGTATACATAATTGTAACTGAGTTAGCTAAAATATAAGAAGAACCCGGAATCGAATCCAGGATCTTTCCGATGCTCGCACTCACGAGCTATAACGCTAACGCTACACCACCTCTACATATTTGCATTCGTTATTAATCTGTGTAAATTATCTGTGTAATTAATCTGTATATTTAGGGTAGTCAGTCATGTAGTCAGTCATTCTTCCGCTTTTATTGGTTGTTAAAAGTTCTTGCTCATGTAAAAAAAATTAGTTTTTAATTTATTGATGAGATAGTCGAATGCTCCTCTGCTCATTTACGTGTATTCGAAAAATTTGATCTTCGTAATTGATGATATTTATGAAATTCTCCTTGGAGATTCCTCCCTTTATAAATTTCATGCACAGCATTCGTTTTCGCTTAATTTTCTTAAGTAAACCTAATTTTGTAGCTTTACTCGCCAGCTACAGTATTCCAGTCTAGGGGCGCCGTTTTATAGAAACAGTTGGTTGGCTCTAAGCAGCCATCTTGTAGCGCGACATGGTCGCTCGCATCATAACACTCGAGCTTATCGCCCGATGGATGTTTGTCTCTGGAGTGTCGCGTATTCAGAAGTCGGTCGCTCACTTAGGACAAGGTTGGCTCCTAGCATTTTTCGCGCCATGGCTTGTTGCGAACGCTTTAGTTGATACACTTGCCTTAGTCAGTTAACATTCTGTAGGTTGTAGCTGATAGTATGCAGATATAGACCTTGGCCTGCAGGTTATTTTTGACATCCTTGTTGGTCAGCATAAATCTTGGATACTGGAATGCTGCCCAGCTCAGTCCTATTTCACGAGACATTTGTGTTTTTTGTTGTTTTGCACTAGTTTAGTTTTGTGGATAAGGTAGATATATTCATAAACTACTACTGTAGATCGGTTCCGGTTGTAAGTGGTTTGGCTTCGTATTTTTGTTTTATTGGCGTTCATTTCCAGTCTTTGCAGAGCCAAGTTTTAGTTTTTGGATCAAAATCTATAGTCCTTTCAGATCTTCACTTACGATCCTCATCATGATAGCCGAACAGCGGAGTTTTCGTGCGAACCATTTATTTTTATTAGACTGTTATTCCAGTTAGTGATTTGAATACTCTTTCCTGTGCAAAAGTGAACAGTTTTGGAGAGATGTCACCTTGGCAAACACCCTTGCCGTCTTACTGATACCGTCTTAATCCTCTCTAACTTTCGCCTATTGATAAGACGTATTTCAGGAGCTTTATATGCATTGATTTTATCCTGCCATTCTCAAGAGCCTTCATGATTGCCCAAATCATCTTGGAGTCGAAAGCTTTTAGATTACCCATAAAGGCTAGATAAATCCTGAGTTGTATTCAGTTCTTACTTAGAGGAAGGCAAATAGTCTGGATGTGATCCATAGTTCTGATCAGCAGGTTGATATAAATCCAGCTCTTTTGTGAGGTTATTTATTATAATTTTAGTCAAGATTTTGTAAAGATGTGAGAAGACTAACCGGAGTAGAGTTCTCAAACTTTGTCGCTTCCTGGTATTACCCGTAAATAATATCACATCTGACATGTTCAAAGATGTTTACTACTATTCTGGTAATCATATACTAGCGGGTTCATTTGCTGTGCTACAGGTATTACCTTAGCTTGCAAGACAGCTGCCGGTGATTCACCAAGTGGAAATTTTGCCTAGGTTTTCTTGAATTTCCTTAAGATTCTTTTTCTCCTCGCCAGTTTCCGATGTACAAGCCTGTTAGCTCTCACTCTTCACTGAATTTACAGTGGCAGGGCTCTTATTGCACACAAAGCAGCTCATGTCCGATAAACAATAAAACTCAGTTTTAAAGAGGAGAAACAAACCAGTATGTTGAAAAATTGGCTCCATACAAAATTGGCTCATACGAATATAACCTGTCCCTCTGATATTAAGAAAATTATATTTTTTGCAAATAGTCTCATCTGGATTTGATGGTGTTCCCAACAGAGTATCAAAGACTTGGTCCCATATAATAGCATTCTCTTTCCTTAAATTTGTAATGCATAACTGAGGGTATTTTTTGCAAGAAGATTGAAGTATGAAGTATGAAGTATGCTGTTGTTAAACTCCTCTGTAAGAAAGGTAATAAGGGAAATGTCAAATGATCACTACTTATGCCTTTCACTACTGTTACTTTACAAAATTTTTGAGCAGGTGATGTATTCTAGAATAGCTTCCGACCTGAGCAACAATATCCTCAGTAAATCACAATTTGGATTTCAAGGAAATTACAAAACTGCCGTTTACAGATTAACTCGCAAACTTTTAAAAGTGTAAAATAAGTGGTTACGAAGTTCTGTGACCCGTCAA
Organism: Schistocerca serialis cubense; assembly: GCF_023864345.2. Lineage (NCBI taxonomy): Eukaryota > Metazoa > Arthropoda > Insecta > Orthoptera > Acrididae > Schistocerca > Schistocerca serialis. The sequence goes on from NC_064638.1 coordinate 574,818,221, forward strand.
AGGCATTTTACTGCGTGAACTGCAATATTCTCCCAGATAAAAATGTTTTGTTGAAGTGATGGCATAATTAACCAATGGACAAATCCAACCAAAAGAATGCAAAAAGTTATATTTAATAATTCAATCAGTCAAGCACGGCAGATTCTCATGACTGTGGAGAAGTCATTTCTGGGGTCGACAAGGTCAATCTCAGGTCCAGTATTTCTTGTAGACGTAAATACCGCCGGACTAATAAAAAAGCATACCTTAATTTTTTGTGGATCGCAAGAGTATAGTAATCAAGCCAAACGTAAATATAACAAAAGGAATGGCAAATAATGTTCTTAAGTGGTGTTGACTGGTTTTCTGGAAATGTTTCAAAAAACAACGTATCGAGTTCTAAATGTACAAAGGTAGCTACTACACCGACGGCATGTTTTAACACGTGGAAAGGGAATAATGAAGATGAAAGCTTCAAAAATATTTGGTGTCCATATAGATGAGAACTTAAACTGAAAAAAGCATGTCTAGTCTCATTTGCACTCCGCACCATTATAAATCTTGGTGAGAGACAAATCACTAAGTAGATTTGCGTGTTTTCTTTGTCATATGGGATAGTGTTCTGGGTAAGCAAGATGGTGTCTATTGCTCAGAAACGTGCTGTACGAATGTGTGGGGGTCACCCACAATGAACTTGGAGGCATATTTTTAAGGAGTTCAGGCATTTTGAATAATGCTTCACAGCATATTTTCTCCCTCGTGAAGTTTGATGTAAATAATCCAATGAAGTACAGAAGGGACAATGATATTCACAACTAGAATAACAGAACAACAAATGACATTAATTATTCCACGTTAAGGTTTGTCTTTAGAAGAAAAAGAGCACACAATGATGCCATCAGTTTTTGAGCGCTTATTGAATGATAAGTCACACAACAAAGATAAATTTGAAAAGAAACTGAAAGTTTCTTCTTGACAACTCCTTCTGTTCCATAGTAATCAGAAAATGTAGTGGTTACGTAATACACATCGGCATTTTAAAAAATTATAAATGATCAGCATGTAGCCCTATTTAACAACGTATGTGTACTGTGAATGTAAAATGGCTCGTTCCACAACGTAAAGATTAATGCTACAAATGACCCACGAAACAAGTAAATAAAACACTGGTGTACATTACAAGGGATAGCTCTGGAACACTGCTGTCGTTTCATCGTTGCCCATACCGCAGTATTATCCACCAGATGGCTCTAGGAACAGTCAAGTCGCCAGAGATCAAAGCACAAAATGTCGCGGCAAGCGATCAATCAAGGTCGGCACGCGAGCCGGCGCGCTGTACCGAAACGGGTAAATGGGTTAAAGTGAAACGCCTGCGGCTGTGGCGGACTGACATTGCCGCGGTGTCGCAAGGCGGTGTTGCGAGGCTAGGCCGTCACATGGGCGGACGAGCCCACTGGCTGGCTTTCACTCTCACTGGGCGCCGCCTCGTGTGTGTGTGTGTGTGTGTGTGTGTGTGTGTGTGTGTGTGTGTGTGATATCCCGATTTTCCCAGAGTGTCAAGGTTTTTAGGAACCTTAGTCCCGAAGCAGGACTCGAAATACGGTGCTGCATTGTTGTATTTGCCCATTCATTGACCCGGCGCTTTATAACCTGATCCATTCGTACTATAACAACGCCAGTATGAATGCCACACTTATTTTGCGGCTGCAGCGCCGAAAATCTGTTTTCTTGCCTCTTGTACGCGCGTAGTAGTTTCTGCAGATAGTTGGTGTTGTGCGGGTATTCAAAGTGACGTTGGGCGGCGAGAAAATACAGCGTGCATGCATAACCCAACTATTATTATTTTTTTTATTACCAGCCTAAAGTTAGAACAGAACATTCACTGAAATGTTGTACAAGTGTGTTAATTTTATTTGTAATGTAGGTGTATACTTTCACTGAAAATTTACATCCTTCCTTTGTTCCAATTTTTAGGGCGTTGGCCGACTGGGTTTAACCACAGTCATTAACTCCAAATTTTCTGCAAAGTGGGTGTGGTGACACTAGCAGCTGGTTGCAACAAACCTGTAAGATGTTGATAACTGCAGGCACAAACTAAGTTGGTCATACTGAAGACAGAAACTACTGTGCATTAATATTATAATATACAGATTTTGTGTGTGTTTGCATACAAAATAAAATGCAGAAATGCCTAAGAAAGATAGATGCTTGGTGTATGGAGGGCAATTGACCCTCAACTTTAATGTATTACTCCCAAGTACATACAACCAAACAGCTTGAGTGGTGTAGATGTAATAAATTATACACAAAAACCTTTCTTGTTAATCATTCAATATACTAGTGAAAAACCATATCAAAATACCTACATTAGTTTCCTGAGATTAGCAGTCGCAGACAGAATAAGAGTTGGAAGACTATTAATTGTAAACATCATACACATGTATACATAGTTGTGAAATCAACATCTAAGATGTTGGCCATACAAAAGCTTGGTCTTTAATCACCTGAAGTAGATTAAAAAGTGACAGAAAAATCAGTAAGTTTAATTGATCTGCTAAGTCATATACCAAATAGACATTAATGTTGTTGTCAATAGGCTGCCAATGACAGTGTGCCCTTCATATGTGGGCATTCAGTAAAAATTTTTGGTACTGTAGATATTTAGTGGCTTGATTCTTCTTGATGTTGAATGTAGCAGAAAAGCACATGAATAGTGATGCAAAAGTTTTTAGTTTGATTTTCTTCCTGTTTGGTGCGGGCCTTAACAATGCAAAGAAAAATTAAGAACATTTGAGCATTCACTGTTAAATATTTGACAACCAAATGTGTATGTACAGGTTTTTGGTGTCATATCAGATGTACATTGAAAGTCAACCTGTCATTTTAGTGCATCCAATAATAAACAAATTGAACTACAATAAGTCTTTCACTCCTCAGTGATGTATATTCTGTTCCAAAGCTGTGAGGAATAAAAACTATACAAAATGAGGACATGAGCACAGACGTTTTCCTTTTATTAGTAAGACCCTTCCAGTTTATCAGGTGTGACCCACATCTGGGTTAAAGCTAGCAGCAAGTTTAACTGCTGCAGAATTGAAACTTCAGTATGGAAAAACACACAGGCTGTGGTTAAGCCATTGTCTGTGCTATACTTTGTGCTAGAACTGCTAACTCAGAAGCGTATACAAGAGACCCTCTGTGGATTAGGGTGAATAAAAAAGTGTACAGAAAATTAAAACGGCAAGATTGAGTTTAGAGTTAAGTGTAGGTAGCTTGGCCATTGCCTCATAAAGGTAGAGGTCTAGCCAGATTCCAATCTTAGTCCCATATGAACTTTCATCTGGAAGCTTAAAGCATAAACAATTCTGCTGTAACATTATTTTCGATTAACTGTTTCTTGTGTAATAAATTGTAAGGTTAATTATATGAACTAATTAGGCCTACAGATCACTAATTATAAATATAATTATTTGCATGTTGACAAAACAGGAAATTACAGGTTATTTACATATAACACCCTATTTTCAGGACAATGCAAGAGCACGAAGACAAGGCGCTATAATAGAATCGATGCACCATCATGGCAAGGGAGTGTACTCGGGCACATTTTCTGGTGAGTAATGCAATCACAGTGATGCACATTTCTGTGGTTAAAATATTTTTCAAGTAGAAGCTTATGTCCATCAGAGCTGTTAGTGTTGCACTTAATTTTAATTTTTTTTTCCATCTGGGGGAGGGAGGAAGAAGAATTGTTAATAAAATGATGCAAAAACTAAGAAAGAAACATATGCAGCACATTCGTGCGTAAAGTCTCACACAGAGGTATTTCGAATAATGGCATCTTTTCTACGTATCTCTGGATTAGCTATTAATCGTGGCAAAAAAGCACTTATCGAAATTCCAGTTTATGCCTGCAATATCACTGTTTTATTGTCGTGGTCACTTTTAATAGTACGTAAAATTCCTGCAATTTGCATATTTTGTTTAGTTTATTGGGAAGTTGTTTTTCTGATAATTTCTGTTATCATTCCTGTTACTCAACAAATTTAGGTTATTTATATCTGCTGTACATTAAGCACATATTCTTATAGCTTTCAGTATCAAAGGAATTGCTTCTTGCAATGAATTCACCATCACACTTGGTAAATGTTCAGATTCTTCGGTATTGTAAATGATGATTCAGTATGTAGGGTCACTGGCTTAAGATATGCCAGGCATGATAGGCCCATCCTTCATTTTATAAGCAATCCAAAGTGCAGTTCAATATAAATTTTACAATGTTCAAATGTGAAAGTCTTAATTTAGATGACTTATGTTCCCTTTCAAAATTTTGAGCGTTCTCAGATGTGAAGGGTGAACTGCAAAGCAGACATTAATATTACAGACAGTAGCTCCAATCTCTCTTGTTCTTCACTTGACAGTGCCATTAGATACAAAGTATGAACGTGCTGAATCATTTGGACACAGACAACACTCAATTGTCTTGATGGTGGGTTTCACTATACTGAGACTGCTTCTTTACCCAAGAGTTTTGTTTGAAATGAAATTAAATGAAATGACTGGTTATGAAATATTATTGTATTAAAATGTTAATTATAGAAAACATTTCTTTCATGAGTTTCTGTGAGGTCACTCATCATTGGAGTAAGTTGCCCATTGGAGATAATTAAGTCTTGAACTCCATAACTTTGTCTAAGAAACAAGTTGATAAATGCTGAAGTACATTTATGTACTTCCATTAAGCTCTTGTAATCTTCTCGTAATTTCATATTCATATGTCTGTTATATAAGAACTGAGGATGACAAGACATAAATAAATTTGTACAAAAGTGTCTCTGTTTGAGTAGACTAAATTTATGGTGTGGAGATTTGACACACACTGAATTACCTGTTCTAAATCTTGTCATCTAACGACAATCCATTTGCCTTAAGCTCAGATGACTTTAAATTTTGTTTATTGCTGTTTTCAATAACAGGTCTGGCATTTTTTGCGTATATATTTTTGTATCATCATTATAAACAAAATAGTAAAAAGTTTGACAGCTCTATTTTTGTATTTTGTTACATGGGGAGAAGTTGTTAAAACTTGCTAAGTTTCTTGCCAAAAATAACTTCCCCATTGAAATATGTCCCACATGATTTAAAATTGTGCCTTAAAATTGTGCCTTAAAAAGTGAAGCCCCCCTGAAGACATGTTTGGATGTCAATGTATAATTGAACATGTACACACCATCGATTATAAAGCTGTCGTTATGATAGCAGCCACCAGAGTGCTCTCGTATTTAGTGTTGTTAGTGGGCCTGGAGTTTGTACAGAGTCAGAAGTAGAGTGGTCGCTGAATCACATGAGTAAACATTGTGTCGGACAGTTAAACACCTGACCCGGGTTTGAAAGGGCCCTTATTGTCAGGTTTTCATATAGTTGTCAGGTCGAATTTTGCAATATCCAGATATGTGGGGGCATTTGGATGTGACAGTGGTCCATTTGTGGACTGTGTGGAAATGTGGCAGCACGTATACTCGTCAAGGTTCCAGTCACCCACATCTGACAAACACAAGGTAGAATCGCAACATTGTGCTGCAAGCACATCGTAGCCCCTTCACATCCACCTCTGCCATCTGAGAAAAAGTAATTGACTCATTGCAGTGCACAATTGTTGCAGACAATCAGCATCTAGAGTAGGGCATTACCATCCAATGTGTAGACTGGTGTTTACATCACAACGCTAACGACTGCCATGGCAGGGAAGCATGGACTATTGAATGGTGGCGTGTGCACGGGCAGTTGAGTTGTGGTTCAGTACTACCTCGGATGAAAATCATCAGTGAGTATGGCTGTGACCTGGGAAGAGATCTGGAGAGGCAAAATGATGTTAATCTTAGTGTGATGGTCTGGGGAGCAATGGGGTGTAAGACTTCAGTTCACATCTGGTAGTGATTAAGAGAACCCTGACATCGGACATCCTGCCTCCTCGTATTATGTCCCACGCAACAGTATTGCGATTGCGATTGCATTTTTCAGCAGGAGAATACACAACACATGGCACGTGGGTCTGTTAACTGTATGCGTGATGTTGAGGTATCTACAGCCAGCAAGATCCCTAGATCTTTCTGTGGTAGAACATGTGGAGCCAAATCTGATGTAAACTCCATCCCAGTGCCACTACACAGAATATTGAACAGTTAAAATCTTGGTGGGTGAATTAGTCTCAGGAGGGGATTAAATGACTTGGACATCCATCCCAACCGAATCATTGTGTGCATCCGAATTGGAGGATGAAACTTTGTAATGAAAAGGCAGCTTGTACTGCCAAGTTATTTGAAAATGTGACTTGATACTTCGACTGAAATAGCCACATACTTTCTTGATGCGTGAATTTTTTTCTTCCTCTTCCCTTCTGAGTGTTTAACAACCGTTCTCACAGAGTTCAAATCTTGGCAGAGGTTTCATGTCATCTTAATTATATCATTTCAGGTGTTTTGAAATTATGCATATCAAGCAAGATCTTTGAAGTTAGTATAGTGAAAGTTGAAATTATTTATAAGAATGTACCACCCTGTTTTTTACAGGATATGTTTGTGTATCTTGTATTTATCTGGATTTGTAAGTACAAAAAAAATTTCATGGAATGTCATTTCAGGTACCCTGAATCCAGCACTTCAAGATAGATTTGGACGGCCGAAACGTGACATCAGCACTATAATTCACATTTTAAATGACCTGCTGTGTGCCACCCCCCAGTACCGCCGACATGCAAGTCGTACACAACAACAACAACAACAGCAGCAACAGCAGCAGCAGCAGCAGCAGCCACAACAACAACAACAGCAACAATACCACCACCATCACCACCACCACCACCACCAGCAGCAACACCACCATCAACAGCACCAGCAGCATGCTGCAGGATCACATGCCAGTACCTCAGCAGCTGTTGCATCTTCTACAGCTGTGGCTGCAGCAGCAGCAGGAGCAGGAGCTTCTGCAGTGCCTGGAAAGCTAATAACAGCAGCCAACAAGGTTCCACATGTAGCAGCTATCCAGTCTTTATCAGGTATATAAAAACATGGGAATAACTTCTTCGGTTATCGTATGCTATGGAATGACTAAAAGTATATTACTGTTATTGCAGTGTTTTTGTCACACATGGAATATGTGAAAGAGCAAAGTTACAGCTGTATGTACAGGACAAAATAATAATTATTTTCAATGGGAATTTTCTTAATACATAGGCTTAACTGAATACCATTGTGCTGGCCTCACAATTTTAACTTTAAATGCAGAGTATCAGTGTATCTTTTTCTTCTGTAGTTCCAACATATAACTGCACTGCATATTCATGGTTTTGTGCATGTGGTAGTCTGCTCTGCATAAATACAATTTTAATACTGGAGCAACTGTAATTGTCCATGTAAAATAAGTTTGTGAAGAAAGTGTAATAATTATGGAAATACATTTAGCTAGTTAATGGACTTTCATTTCCGTCGTGCATAAAAAGTGAGATGAGAGATGAAGGATGAAGTAGATGGAATTCAGCAAAAGGCAATTCGAAAAGTGACTAAAATTTGGTGGTTACAGAACCAATAACAATACTCTTGCTTGTGTGTGTGTGTGTGTGTGTGTGTGTGTGTGTGTGTGTGTGTGTGTGTGTGTGCCATGGTGACTGACTGCTGCTTAATGTGATAAAAGGAATAAGAAAACGAAGGTACCTTAGTCAACTGGATTTGCAATTGCAGTGGTGAAATAAAAACATTTTTCACCCTTCTTTTTGAGCTAGAACTGAGTCATACAGAATGCTCAGAAAAATAAGGTTAAATTATTTCACCAGAATATTGGAGAACTAACAAGGTAGAAGAGCTTCTCGTCTGTTTAGAAAATTTGGGAGCTGTGGAAAGACACACATAGGATGTGTGTCTGGGCATCACGTAACAGGGTGAGAGAAGTACAAAAGATTGCACTGTAGCATATTACTCACGAGGAACTAGAAGGGAAAAACATTTGTTACATGTATTAAGATGGAACAAAATTCAAAAACATTGAGACAAATAGTTTGTAGTGATCAGCACATAGAAGCATGTGCTTGTGATTAATATAAAAAAATGGTTCCTCTAATCATAACAATATATAGGCCCCATTGAGAAATACTGAACTGAACTGTTAATAGCAATTTAAGATTCCTTACTATGCTAGCTGTCGGACAGCAGAAGGCAGTTAATACCTGGTGATTGTCAATGTACATTTTCCAAATGATTCTGATAAGAAATATGATCTAGAAACCTCGGATCCTAAGATTTGGTCTCAGCAAATAGCTTTTTGCCACAGGTAGATACAGAAGGTAGCCCCTAACTGATGTTTCCTTTGATGAAGCTCAAAGCAAGGACAAAACTATATGTCCGGTAACAAATTGTATGTCTCGGCTTGATGCACAGTTATGTGGTATAAACAAGATAATGCTTTATAAAATTAACACCTTTCTTGGAAAATTAATTGGATTAATTGAATCTGGAACAAATGTTTTTAAAAACACTTTATGGGAGATGACATGGGATGAGATTTATAATTAACCAAATACTGGCACAAAATTTAGTTTATTCCAAGATAAACTTCTATCATTAGGTGAAAATAACTTTCCACATAAGATAATCAGAAAGGGCATTAAACAGACATATGGAAAAACATCCAACACATGGATAACTAGAGGGATTAAAATACCTTGTGAAAAGAAAAGGAATTTGCATGTGTTCACAAGAACAAATGAAGATCCTGTAATACTAGCCCACTACAAAAACTACCCTAAATTACAAAAAATTAAGGACCATGCACACTGCCAAAAAATCAGTAATTCTAACTAGTTAAAGCTATATTCAATGTAGCGAAATGACAGGACAACTGACCAAAGACTATAACATACATATTTACTTGAATGGAAGGGCTACAAATGAGGATTCACAGGTAGGGACTGTGATTAAAAGCTATAGTACAAAATAAAGGGACAAAAAGTTAAAGCAAAATCACAGCAGTATATTAAAAAAGCAACTCCTGTAAAATTAAATCCCATGAATGTATCACTAACTTCTCCCTCTGAAATTATGGAAATTATATATTCTCTAAAAAAAAAAGCTAACATGGTTTTGACGGTGTTCCCTACAGAATACTAAAGAATATTTTCCATATGATAAGCACTGTCTCATCTGAAGTATGTAACGAATCACTTACTCCACAAATTTTTCCAGAGATTGAAATATGTCATTGTTAAACGTGCCTGTAAGCAAGGTGATAGAAAATATCTCATTAATTATGATGTATTTAACTACCGACATTATTTTTCCAAACTTTTTGAGAAGGTGATGTATTCTAGTGCCCCTCCCAAGCAAAAATATCCTCAGTAATCAGTTTGGATTTCAGAAGAGTTTTTCTACTGACAATTCTATTTACACTTATTTGAGAAATTTCACAAGGATTGCGTAACAAAATAGCAATAGTATTGGCTATGACTTAACTATGGCATTGGATAGTGAGAACCATACTATCCTGTTAGATAAACTGAGGGTTATGATATTGATGGTACAGTCAACCAATGGACAATTTCATACCTAACCAAAAGCATGCAGAAAGTGTATTTAATCATTCAAAAAGTGTAATGAGGATAGATTTGTCTAAGCAGAAATTCCCCCCCCCCCCCCCCCCCCCCCCCCCAAAAAAAAAAGACTCTATATTACTTAGGCCACTATTATTTTTTCCATCCAATGTACAACAAGCAGAATTAGTTCTTTTTGCGATGTCACTAGTATTGTAATCAATCAAAGCATACATACAACAGATAAAAGGTAAATAATGTTAACAGGACCATACACTGGTGTTCTGTGAATGGTCTCCCTACATTGTGGAGATACAAATTTGCTTGTTCCCATCTAAAGGTAGAGGTACGACAACAAAGAAAAGTGTAAAACGTGGTGAGGAAATAATAAATAAATGTGGAAACTTAAAAATTCTTAGGTACTGATAAGACTTTAAATTGGAGAAAGCACATTCCAGAAGTCCTAAAACAACTTACTTCAGCCACATTTGGTCTTCAAATTGTTACAAATGTTGGAGGCACAAATCAGTAAATTAACATATTTAGGATATTACCATTCAATGTCATATGGAATTGTGTTCTGGGATAACTCAATTTTAAGAAAGTCAGTCAGTCCTCATTGCCTAAAAATATGCTGTAAGAATATTCTGTGACAATCACCTAAGATCATCCGCAGACATCTGTTTGAGTTGGGCATTTTGACTACTGCTTCTCGATATATTTATTACCTCATGAAGTTGGATGTAAATAATCCACTGCACTTCAAAAGAAACAATGATGTACATAATCACAATACCAGAAAAAGATATTCATTGCTCCACATTAAGATTGTCTTTAGCACAAAAATAGGTACACAGTGCTGCAACCAAATCTTTTGCTCATGTACCCCGATACACAATGTGCATTCTAAAGTAAGTGCTGATGACAAAGAAAACAAAAATCATTAAGTATGAAATATTTATTGGAATATTTACATAGGTTCCGTGACTACTTCTCAACATCACACAACAAATGTTAAGGCGTATATCGTAACACTGCACCATCAGTTGTGCTCTCATGTCATAGGAGTCTGCCACTAGCTTCAGGAGCCACGAAGTCGCTTCAATCTGCATTTCAGCATTGTCGTGGGAATATTTTCTTGCCAGCAAAAGCTTCATTAGAGGGAAGAAATGAGGGACTTGGGGGAAGGAATTGCTGTAGGATGGACGGTCAAAGAGTTCCCATCAAAACTGATCACACATTTTATGTGGCGTTGGTTGTATAGTCTTGCATTATCATGCCCAAGTGTAATGTGTTTTGTCAACATCCCACATGTCTTGCCTTGCTTCATACCTAGTGACAACATGGTCTAGAAATTTGCCATCTCCCTCTGTATGCTGCTGCAGGAATGTCAATGCTGTAGTCAGATGTCTGGTTGTATGTTCATTTGTCAGTTGCCTTGACACCTATCCTGCACACACTTTATGAAAAGCGAGCCACCAGGAGACAGTTTCGTTGCAACATCTTGTCAGACATCTGGGGTAACTGACGAGAGTTCTGAAATTATTAAGCAGCGGATCTGTAAAAATGCATGCCACACCCTTTCCATCAATTCTGGTGTCAGCAGGCCTGGTCAGCAACTACAATCGTGGCCAGTAATATTGATTTGTCCTTTAGCAAATGGCCTTCCAAAAAAAAATCTGATAACTGCACAAACCTCACAGTTGGTGGGAGACAGTACTGCAGCAGCCATTTTATCCTAGCACTATGTGGTAACCATTGCTGTCGGAAGACTAAAACTGCACTGCATTATTCCCACACATCACAACCTGCTCCTGTGCTTGTGCATTCCTACTGAACTAATCTTGTGATCTCTGTACATGACTGGAACTTATTTTCTGGGTGCACAATGTAAAATGTCTGATAGACAACAAAGTAAAATTTGAAAACAGTGACAAAAGCTTCTCCTCGACAAGTCCTTTCATTTTGTAGAATAATTTCTATTTTTGTAACATTTAAAAAGTGGTGGGTAGGAATTACTCGTGTATATTTTATGTGATTGTAAAATGATTCAGTGCACATCATTATATTTGTTGTGCAAATGCTACAGAGAATGAACTAAAAATACCAATATGGATTAGGGCTATTTCTTGGCGGGTGTTAGGTGACATTAAATGTTCTTCTTCCCATCCAGGCAGTAAGCAATTTGTGTATTGCTCCTAGGAGTCAGTGTGCAGTGATGTATCTTAAAATGATGAAAAATTAGAGGCATTTCTGAAGACTTTTGTAAAGCAGTTGGTTGTTTGAATACTTGAAAGCACCGTTAGAGTGGGAGCCTGTAAAATTACTTGTAGACAGAACAGGTAATAAAGCACAGTTTAAAGTAAGTAGTGAATTTTCAATTAGGTAAAAGTTGTATCCTGATAATGGAAAGTCCACAAGGTGACGACAGGCAATGGGTCACCTGTAGATAACTATGCCTCCCGTAATTATGTATCGAGAATACCAAAATGGTTTAGTACTTTACATTTTAGTGTGTGTGAAAATGCATAATTCTTAATTCTATTGTCTTCTTTAAATAATGTAACTTTCTGTGTTAGAAATCTAAAGTAAACAAGTGATCTCATAATGTTGTTCAAACTGTTACAGATGAATCTGCAAACCTTTCTCGAGAGAACCAGGCGACTCGTGGCAAGATGGAACACTTGCGCCTGATCATGGAAGAACGGCGAGCACGCAGACGTGCCAGACGCGAAGCTAGGGCAGCACCCTACACAACTCAGTGGTCTGCCAAGTCTGAGCAGCTGGCCCCACAGTCAGGTGTCGAGCCGATGGATACAACAAATTCTGCAGAGCAGAGTGCCCCGAGTACCACTACTGCAGACGTGGGGCCACCTGAGCCTGTAGTAGCCTGACCTGCAGCAACTGTAGGTGTTCCTGTGTAATGGGACAGGCACAGGTGCCTACCTGAGGAGCTAAAGTCTCTCCAGCTTGCAAAAGTTGGAGGTCAGTCACTCTGGTGTTTCTTGTGCTGCAGCCAATACCACAGAATTTTATGTATTCCGGTAATTTCTTTGGTAGATATTAATGAAACACTCGTCAATGTGCAAGCTTTCAAGTACTCGATAGCCTGTTGTTCAGAGTTAAGACTTAAACACCATTCACTTGTAGGAAGATGTGATTTGTAATGTAATGTGTGTTACATGAAAACTGTGCTGTGAGGTTGTTTTCCTCTCATTTATTCCAAGAA